>NC_089748.1:85603298-85640798 GCF_040412425.1 Macrobrachium rosenbergii | reverse complement strand
GACCCGTGTAAAGCGTTTGTCATGACGCAGCCATATTATGACTTTTTATCACATCACCGTGATTCATATACAATCAGTAAGCTACAAACGTCCTTTAATATCCAATATATTATTTCCGAGGTAGAGCGAATTGGATATTAAAGGACGTTTGTAGCTTACTGATTGTATATGAATCAAGGTGATGTGATAAAAAGTCATAATATGGCTGCGTGCGACAAACGCACTACACGGTCAACATGGCAGAGGTGTGTTGATATCGTCTCTAAATACAAACACCTGAGTTCGACGGGGATTTGTAGATGAGAGCCGATATCCACTTATACCTCACTTGCTGGTCGTGTGGATTAAAGTGTCCACTGTAGTCCTGAGTTCTTGTCCTTCATTGGTTCGAGCCCACAGGACGACGAACTTATTATCAACTAAAAAATTCCCCTTCGGTAACATATATGAAAATATATTATTTCAGAGATAGAGCGAATTGGATATTAAAGGACGTTTGTAGCTTACTGATTGTATATGAATCATGGTGATGTGATAAAAAGTCATAATATGGCTGCGTGCGACAAATGCACTACACTGTCAACATGGCAGAGGTGGGTGGATATCGTCTCTAAATACAAACACCTGAGTTCGACGGGGATATGTAGATGAGAGCCAATATCCAATTATACCTCACTTGCTGGCCGTGTGGATTAAAGCGTCCACTGTAGTCCTGAGTTCTTGTCCTTCGTTGGTTCGAGCCCATGGGACGACGAACTTATTATCAACTAAAAAACTCCCCTTCGGTAACATATATGAAAATATATTATTTCCGAGTTAGAGTGAATTGGATATTAAAGGACGTTTTGTAGCTTACTGATATATATATATATATATATATATATATATATATATATATATATATATATATATATATATATATATATATGTAAAGGCCAATCCTGAAGCCTATACTTTATTTAAGTCTCCGTTCTATGAACAGAGGTTGGTATCTCGCTTTTCCCGAGATATTTGAGAGATAGTGTGTAGCGTGAGCCGACATCATAAGTTATACCTTTCCCTAACTAAATTCTAAGGATTAATGGAATGAGATACTAAGTACAAAACTAAACCTTTATTGACAAAATAACAACGAAAATAACTTCTTAAAAATTACGAAGAATGAAAACGAATGATTCATCATAACTATCAAAAGTTCTTCTAAGGAAATGAGGTCCAAAATCATAAACACCCAATTACTTAAGAAATTACAGGAAATAACTCATCTGTCCTTTAAATCATAAACAGGTCAATTAATAAAATCAGGTCATCTCAAAATGTCATACCATTCCCTTCCCTGAAGGAGGGAGAAATGGAATGGAATAGAATGGAATACCTGTGAAAGAACAAACTTTATATTAAAAACCAGAAAATGCAAAAATTGCAGAAATACAAAATTTCACTGCCACAGGGGTAACATCTGTGTTCATAGTTCTGAAAGTAAAGTCTAAAATGTGTACGAGTTGTACTCACTTCACAAAATCCTCTGGGACAGTCTCCATGTGAATTTTCACAGTTCACATGCTCAATTATACAAATAACGGATCGCAATGCCCAATCGTTCAACGATCCCTCCCATTATATTCATTATGCAATGCACAAATGAACACACTCTCATGACATCACCAAGTTCAATGTTCGACAAAGACACGCCCTCTGTACTTCAAGGCGTCATGAGATACACGTACACACACGTACATTACTGAATGCTTTCTTCAAAACTGGATTTTATAACCGGTTCAGCTTCTAGAACATTTTGAGCTGAAACCGCATTTTCAGTGCCCGTGTCCTGTCACCAAGGAGCTCTGCGATTTCCTGTGGTATGCGAATAGTTCAGCATTTTCCTATATGCTGTGTATAGTCAAAATGGACCCTGCGAATAGCTGACCCAACTTTTCAAAGGTCACCTTCGCGAACAATTACAGTAGCTCGGTCCACGCATCTGAGGTGGACCCCACCTCAAAAGATCTAGGTGCAAAACTTATATATATCTCATAACCAGATATTATAGCACAATAAGTTCATTCAAGAAACGCATTACTCTAGACGATTTCACTCCTGGTACTGCCTCATGCTGAAAGGCTTGCGACTGCACGAGTCCAAACTGAAAGTGTTCCTATGTCTCCCAGCGATCCGACGAAGATGAATGGCTCGCAACTGCACAAGCCCATGTTGAATGTGGCGCTCGCGAATCCTGTTGCGCCAACCCAACGTCTCCCCAAAAGTACGGCAACCATGAAGACATCCTGCCCGACATCTCTCCAAAGCCCTGGATCATCTCACCAAAGTGCAGAAGTAACGTTGACAGCTCTCTCATATGTTGAGGACTGTGAAGCTATTCCAACATCTCCGTTGCGAGGGAGTGGTATTATTCGTAAGTCGGTCATATCGACAGTCATATAAAAAAGTAACTCGTTTATTCCCTATGCCATATTATTACTGAACCACTAAGACCACTAGTGCAAAGGTCATATATTCTCAATGTGAAACAATTCCAAGTTGCTACGCAGAATTTCCACAGTCAACTCACTATCAGGTACACTAATTCTAAGGAACTATTCATAAAAATTCTACCTAATAAAAAATTACCCAAGAATCCTATCCATACACTGATTACACGAAAGGCAATCCTAAACATCTGAAAGGTATCATATCTCGTAAAAAACATCAAAGTTCTACTCTGGTTAGCGAATATTGCACAATACCCAACTAATTCGCAGCACAATAGCAATTGACATAATGGCAATCGCTCCTATGATCCTAACAACTACAAATACTCATGGCACAGCTCTCTTAAATTTTAAAAGAGAACTGAAAAATCCCAAATACTTGAATTCAATATCCCTATCAAAATCTTCCTAAACCTCTCCTAAATCCTAACTGACATATCCCAACCTGTAAAAGATCAGACCCGTTCGGTCCGATATACTAAGTACCTCCCCAAAACAAAAATCCTAAACCACAAACCCTTATTCTGTAACTCTATATTGAAAGCTATTGCGTCAGACGACAAAACACATCATAACATTCTAACATAATAACACACGGGTCAAATCTCGTATGAAATTAGCCCATGTCACAATTCCCAAAATCATATGAAAACAAACCATTACTCGAAGTAATTCATTACTATCGCCAAGTGCGAACGAGGAAATCCCTAACCGCAGATGCGATCCATAAAAAACAAAACCTCAAATTCATATATCTACAAAACTCTATGGCATTCTGCACACAATTTACACTAAGTACTGCAGCTTATATCAGAAATCACAATGAACCCGAACTATTAAAGATTCATAAAACTCTACGGAGTAACGTCCTCCTGAATTACAACAAACAGCAAGTCATGCCCATTTACAACCCATTAACACCCAAAAGGAAAAACGACCCGTAACTACCCATTACCATAACAACAATACAACCCAGGAATGCATCCATGCTAATATCCATTAACCCGTCTTTTTGATCTTAGAAATATGTGTCAAACGAGACACACCCGTGTTTTCATCCAGAACAACAAATCTATTTCCCTTCTTTGCTTCAACAACCCAGAACAGACCTTCAAACTTAGGACCAAGCTTATAGTTCAGCTGATTCCTGACATTTATCTTCAAATAAACCCTATCTCCAACAGCCACTTTGACTCTATCTGGCTTATCATTACTCCTATCTACCATGTCTCGCGTTTTCATCTCAAGATTCTTAGCAAGGCACGCATATCTCTCTTTCGCAGTTGAAATCAGCGATTTTACAATCTCATCATCTGTTGGAATGGGCAACAGATCAAACGTGCCTCGCACTGGGTATCCAAACAGCACTTCATTGGGAGACATTCCAATGGTATCGCTAAACATAGCATTTATACTATGTTGGACCTGTGGAAGATAGCAGTCCCAATTTGGGTCATTACCTCCCACGGTCATTCTAAGAGCTTCAATAACCTTTCTATTTGCTAGTTCGCACAAGCCATTCGCTATTGGTCTATATGGAATAATGTTAACTTTCTTAATCCCCATTACATCTGCAAGACATTGCATCGTACGATTTACAAATTCGCGTCCGTTATCTGTGATTAGGACTTCTGGCACCCCATATCTACAAATATACCCATTAAAGAACGCGATCGCTACTTCCTCTGCTGTTTTATGCTGCAACAGGAAAATCTCTACGAACCTAGGTAACTCGTCAACGACTACCAGCAGGTGTCTATGGCCATAATTAGATTCACAGAAATTACTCAAGATGTCCATGTGGACTCTTGCTGCGGGTCTGGTAGGAATCGGGAATGAACCCAGTTTACATGAAACGACCCTAGATGGCTTACATGCGTTACAAACTGAACAACTTCTAACAAAGTCTTCTATATCTCTTGACATATTCTTCCAAAAGAACTGTCCTCGTACGTTCTGATACGTCTTCTCAATCCCTAGATGAGGAGTGATAGACCTACTGTGAACAATATCTAATACCGTAGGTACCAGGCTCGTGGGAACAACTATTTGCGTCGTATCGCCCTTATCTTCACTATTTCCCAGTCTGTATCTAATCTTCCTAACTAACACATTACCCTCTAATTCAAGCCCCGCAAAAGGCAGTTTATATCCCTTCTTAACAAATTCCCCTCTAACAAACGCTTTTGCATCTCTCAAGGTCTCATCTTCATCCTGTTTGTTTTCTACCAGACTAATATCCCAGTCAATGCTATCTCCCGATACATAACATACATGCGTACCTTGCTCATCAGAAAAACTTCTACTAAGGGCGTCTGCTACATTTTGTCTACCTTCAATATACTCTTCCCAATTTACTACTTCTCTTGGGAAGGACCTAAGCTTTCGTCCAAGAATCAAACAGTTGGGGCTACAATTTCCAATTGATTCAAATCCCTGAGCATGTAAATTAAAGGTCTATAATTGAGGATTCCTTCTAGTTCTATCAGTATACAGGTCAGTTCTTCAAAACTGAGTAAGGCTTGTCCTACGATCTTTTTTAGGCATAACTTAAGAAGTCCTATTAGCCTTTCCCATACAGCACCAAACCACAGTGCTCTCACTGGAATGAACTTATAGTTATGCTTTATACCTAACAGGTGTTCCTTTACCCTGGGATTCTTCAACATGGTCTTAAGATATTCAGATGCCGCTACAAACGTGGTA
The DNA here is from genome assembly GCF_040412425.1 of Macrobrachium rosenbergii. Classification (NCBI taxonomy): domain Eukaryota; kingdom Metazoa; phylum Arthropoda; class Malacostraca; order Decapoda; family Palaemonidae; genus Macrobrachium; species Macrobrachium rosenbergii. The sequence goes on along the minus strand of NC_089748.1, from coordinate 85,635,603 downwards.
GGGGAAACCTCTTCTACCGCAGAACTTTCTAAAACTCATGTATGCCTCTGTTTATCAGGCATGTAAATAAGATGATATAAGTCTTCTCAGGGCTCTGTCCATTTCCCTTAACCCATAATGCGCCAGTGTAGTCCATGCCTGTGGTATTAAAAGGTTACTTATATTGGGCCTATACGGCCTCCCTTGCATTCTCCTACAAATAACACAATGGCGTAATATCCTCTTAGTTAGTTGCCTTATCTGTGGGATCCAGAACTCTTTCCTGACACTCACCACAGTTGCATTTACACCCATATGAGCATTAGCATCAGGATGGTCTTCAATAATTACCCGAATAACATAGCCACTCTTTGGCAGTAGTATAGGAAACAGCAGCTTCGGGTAATTGTGCGTGTTCTGGTCTTCCCTTACACCTTATTACCCCGTTGTCCAGGTAAAGATTCAACTGGTGTACGAGAGCTACTTTTGGTTTTCTTACACCATTTTTCAAACTCTCATATTCCTCTTTGAAAAATTCCTTTTGCATAAGGACAATTGTCTTACTTCTTGCCTCTTGGGGTTCTTCCATGGTCAATTCACCATTTCTCTTCATGTTGGATACTCCTACAATTATTCAAAAATCGTATGATCCATGCTGTGGTCCTATAGACCTTTTAACCTTGCTGAATCTTTCCCAATTCAGCAAGTGAGTATCACCTTTCAGGATGTCCCTCACAGTATCGACCAAAATGCTCTCTTCCCTACCCTGCACAAGTGATCCACCAACCCAAGACCTATCTATTGGCAAAGAGGAATTTTTTAACCAAGGGGATCCCTCCCACCAGAAAGAACTATCCAAGATCATTTCTGTCCTTTTCCCACATGTCAACCAGTCACTGGGATTACCATCCGTAGGCACAAAGGACAAGACTGCCTCTGGAATTAAAGAGTTTATTTCCTGTACCCTATTTTTCACAAGTACAAGGAGAACACTTTTCAATACTAGCCAGCTTAGGGTGACTTTACTGTCTGACCAAACGAACAGTTCAACAAACCCATCCTTCTCAAAGGATTCCTTAATAAATTTGGCCATTCCTGCTGCTAGAGTAAGGGCGTCAAATCACCTCTCCTTCCTTGTGTTTCTCTCTTCATATGTACATTAATCATGCCATATATGTTACTTGTTGATATTTCATATTCTTTATGTATCTCTTTGTATGCATCATTGTATGGCCTGTCCGCCGACATATATACCTGCCTTTTACATGTTCTGTAATGCATTATATGTCTTTTTATGCCTGTTAACAAACGCAACCTTCATATGGACGCAGCGGGGAGCCTCAGGTCGCCCGCTACCTTTCCATCCGCTTTCTGTATTATAAACACCTGTCGAGAATAATAAAGGATCAACCTTTCACTTCTGACATTTCTTGAATCTCACACTGGTGACCCCAGAAAAGGGACAGGTAGTGCGGTTTTGGCCCAGCCATTAACGGACTAAATACAGCAGCAGCCTAGCATCAGAGAGCCTTTAGCGGACTAACTAAGGCGCAAAGTTTAGGCCTCTGATAGCTCCCTCCCTGGCAGAAACCGTGCCATTAATGGACTAAATAAGGTGTACCCAAAAAGGGCACGTTTTGGCACTTCATTAGACTGCTTGAACAATTAGCATCATTAACGGACTCAATACGGCGCATTTTCCAGCGTTTTGGTGCGTGATTAGTAAAGATGTCGGAAGCTGAACTTCAATGCGAACCCATGAGCATCGTCTGTATGCCTCTCTCGCCAACAAAGCCAGACGCGGTCAAACTTCCCCCGTTTCCACGGCAGAACAAGGCATCATGGTTCCTGCGCGCAGACGAACGCTTTCGCATGGCGCACATCTCAGATGATGCTGTCATATCCGACATCACCGTGACGGCACTCCCAGAAGAGGTGTTCAACAGAATCTCTCCCTGGCTAGACGCGCAACCTGGCAAGGTCACATACACGGCCTTGAAAGATAACCTGATGCAATCTTACTCCATGCCCATGACAGAGAGAGCGCAGCATGCACTCGACCTGTTATCCCAGCCCCTCGGAGAAGCATCACCCAGGGAAGCCTGGGACGAACTACGGGGGTTGATAACACTGCCAGGCTGCGGCGAAAACAGGAGGAGAAGGACGGTAGATTTAACAGAACCAATCTTCCTTCGGTGCCTCCCGCAGGAAGTTAGGCACCAGATAAGGGATGCAGACATCCTCGACATGGACGCCTTAGTCAACGACGCCCAAAATCTACACGGGGCCACCAAGGTCTCAAAAAACGCCGCCCCCTCACAGCTGCCAACCTGGGAGCCTGCAGCCTGATGGAGGAGAACAACAACAATGACGGAGACATCAACGCCGTTTACAGAAAGAAGACACCACTCAAGGAACACAGGACATGGTCAAACCCAGCGTGGTGCTTCTTCCACAGAAAGTTCAGAACCAACACCAGAAACTGCAGGCCTCCCTGTTCCTCCACAAAAGAACGACAAAAGCAGCCACAAGTAACAGCTGTGGCTGTGAAATCCAACTCCCCCCGACCAGCAGGTTTCTTCATCAGAGACGAAATTTCCGAACACCACCTAGCGGTAGATACGGGGGCAATGCAGTCGGTCTTCCCGCCATCCAGGGAAGGTTTAAAAAAAATACCTGACTTGACACGAGCCCTCATAGCAGCAAACGGAACTCCTGTCCGCACGTACGGCACAATAACCTGGACTATCTCAATTCTGGGACACAGCCACTGGTCTTTCGTCATCGAGGATGTAAAGTTCTCCCTGCTGGGCGCAGATTTCCTAGGACACCACAGACTTCTAGTCAACGTCGCAAGACAATACCTCCTCGACACAGGAACCTGCTACTCCCGTCAGCTCTCCACCAGACCTGGAATGCCCACCATCTGCACCACAGCCCCCAACGGCTACACGTTCCTCCTACAGGAGTTCCCGGATGTATTCAATCCAGAGCTACGCCAGTCACCTGAGGCTTCAGCAAAGGAGAAAGCAGGTGTTTGACATAGTCTATGGTCTCTCCCATAGATCAGGGCACACAACGGCACGCCTCATGGCTAGCAAGTTCATCTGGCATGGCATCAACAAGGATGTTCACCAGTGGGCAAGGGGCTGCATCCCGTGCCAGGCGACCAAAACGTCCCGGCACACAAAGTCTGGGGTCAGCGATTTCCCCCAGCCTCGTCGGCGTTTCTGCCACATCCACGTCAACGTCGTAGAGCCCCTTCCGCAATCGGGAGGAGCCAGATACCTCCTGACGATCATAGACTGCTCCACGGGCTGGCCCGAGGCAACCCCCATGGAGGAGGCATCAACAGCAACATGCGCAGAGGCCCTCTTCTCCAGTTGGATCAGCCATTTCAGAGTGCCAGACAGCATCACTACAGACAGGGGTCCAGCCTTCCTGTCAGAGCTCTGGGTCTCCTTGGCACGCCTGATGGGCACAACTCTACACAGCACAACAGCCTACAACCCCGCAGCCAACGGCATGGTTGAGAGGGCGCGCCGCTCTCTTAAGGCAGCTCTCATGGCATGCTGCACCAACGAGAGGTGGAAGGAACAGCTGCCCTGGGTCCTGCTGGGTCTTCGCACTGCACCGAAGGCAAATGGCAACGCCTCCCCTGCTAAGAAAGTCTATGGGGAGACACTGGCCATCCCCGGAGAATTCCTCCCACCGTCAGCCAACGGCACCGACACCCCCCTCCCGAGGTCGAGGGAATTTGCACAGAAGTTCACGTCCTGCCATAAGACCTTCGCCGACAGAACCACCATCTGCAGCCCACCCGCCTTACACTCCTGTGCCTATGTCTTCGTCAGGGTGGACGCCCGTTGGCCGCCCTTAACTAGGCCCTACAGGGGACCCCACTGAGTCATCAGGCGGGCCGCCAAGGCATACCTCCTTGACATTCACAGGCGGGAAGACTGGATCACCATCGACAGGCTGATGCCAGCATTCCTGTTGGACAGCGAAGTATGCGAGGAAGAATGCAGGCGCCCCAGAGTTCCCCCTCAGTACCTCCCTGCAGACACACCAGCTCCCCCACCAAAGCGGGGTCCGGGGCGGCCCAAGAAACACACCGAGCCAACCCCAGATGTCGGTTCCACCCCACACCCACAGTTCTCCAAGAGCAGGGGACCACTCCGACTGCCTCAGCATCTGCGTGATTAATGTTATTTTCATCCAATCATTGCTCCTCTAATCATTGTCTTGGAGGGGGGAGTATTTGTAAGGGCGTCAAATCACCTCTCCGTCCTTGTGTTTCTCTCTTCATACATACATTAATCACGTCATATATGTTACTTGTTGATATTTCAGATTCTTTATGTATCTCACTGTATGCATCATTGCACGGCCTATCCGCCAATATATATACCTGCCTTTTACATGTTCTGTAACACATTATATATGTCTTTTATGCCTGTTAACAAACACAACCTTCGTATGGACACAGTGGGGGGCCTCAGGTCGCCTGCTACCTTTCCGTCCGCTTTCTGCATTATAAACACCTATCAAGAATAATAAAGGATCAGTCTTTCACTTCTGACATTTCTTGAACCTCACACTAGCAACAATGCCCTCAACTCCGGTTTTTGAACAGTTTATTCTTTAATGGGCACTACTCTTGCCTACACCACCATTAAATAAGAGTTTTCGTTCTTAACTCTACTGGCTACACAACCATATGCTAACTCACTGGCATTGCAGAATATGTGTAAGGACTCCCCCTCTCCTAGGCTAGTATTCCTAGGAAAGGAAACTTCAAGACATTTTTCCAAGTCTTTGGATAATTCAACCCATTGTTTCTGTAATTGGTCTGGGAGCTGTTCATCCCAATTTAGTTGTTGCTTCCACAAATTCTGCCGGTATATCCTTGCCCTAATTGTAACAGGTAGAAGTACTCCTAATAGATCATAAATCTGTGCAACAGTTCTTAACATTTCTCTCTTGAGTCTGGCTGGACTTATCTATCTTAGTAGGATGTAATGTCAAGGTATCTTTTTCTTTGTCCCATTTCAGACCTAAGACCTTATGAGTTGTTGGTTCTCTGCTATAGTATGCAACGAGTCATTATTACTTGTCCATTCCTTTAGATGTAAATGTGCCTGTGCAAATATCTTATTTGCTTCAAAGAAAAAATTTACCATTCATCATCATCATCATTGCTGGTGAACTGTAAGTTAACTACATATAGTCCTCTTTTCATCCTTTCTACATCACCTTCTTCCTTTCTATGTCACCTTCTATCATATATAGGCATTCCTTAATTGTTGCATTCAGCAGAAAGGGAGAACATGTAGCTCCAAATAAAACAACTCGAAACCTATACACCAACAATTTACTGTTAGGGTCTGTTGGATCTTCCAACCATAAAAATCTAGTATAGTCTCTATATTCCTCCCTAAGTTGCACCATTAAAAAATGCCTTCTCTATGTCACTATACAGGCAAACGATTTTGTTTTAAACTGCACTAGAACTTTGAGTAGGTCAGCTGTTATATGTGGTCCTTTCCACAAATAATCACTCAAGCTTAACCCACTTTTCCCTTGTGTGACCGAACAGTCAAATACTATCCTAATAGGGGTTGTTGCACTGTCCTTTTTAACACCAAGATGTACCAAGAAATGACAGTCTTCCTAAGCTTTAAAATATTCTACTCTCTCTACAAATCTCCTATTATCCTGAACCTTCAGGATTTTCTGGTAGTGTTCTAGATAATGAATGTCCTTCCAAAACTTGACACACCATTGCTTTAATCTGTTCAAAGCCAACCCAAAGTTGGCAGTTAATCTCCTTTTATTGCCTTTCCAAGGTAATGCCACAACATACTGTTTGTCAATTTCAGAATAGGTTGCAGTACTCTCAAAGTTCAATACTTTCCGTTCCTGTTCCGTAATCTCACTGCAGGCAATGCCTTAATGACCTAAATTTCATAAAGCTTCAAGATCTTCCCTTGGATCCTTAAAATGAGTAGCTCCTTCAGTCGTAGTTATGTCACTGGTTTCCACTGCTAGTTTTAAAATGGAGACAAGAGTCTCCTTGGTGGGAGAACTACAGGTTCCGGTAACTACTTAACCAAATATGGTTGGAGCAATACTAAAGTTTCAAATTTCCTAAACCCCGGATGTAAAATGTATGCACTGTCAACCCCTAATAACAATTCTATAGGCAATTCTTTCTCTTTGGGTAGATCAAAATCTTTATCAGCCAAGCTGATTTTCGTTCTGCACAACAACCTTGTGATCTTCTTAACATCAAATTTCTTGCATGTTCTGGTAGCTTGTCTACCATTATACAATCCATATTTATTAATCTACCCAGGTGAGGTACAGAGATGTTCACCATTTCATACTCCTTAACTGGTTTAGAGGTTAAGTAACCTCTCAATGATATATTTTCAACTCCCTTGCCCTTATAATGGAGTCCCTCAAGAGCAGATTTCTTTATAAATGATCTCTCAGCACAGGTATCCAACAACCCTCTTTTTATCTTTTAGGCTTATTGTGGCTGTAGGTAAGATCAACTTCCTGGTCCTCTTATTTCCCTGTCCTGTATTTGTCAGAGAGAGCATTCCAACTTGTACCCCACCTATTTGGTTGGTTTCAACTGCATATAGCACTATGATGTCTAACAGTGCAGCCATTGTTACAACCTTGCCTGTCATAGTCGGAACTGAAATGTTTATTGGATGTGCATATAAAACACAGGCCGAGAGCTCTAAGTCGTTCTATCTTTCCTCCTCTGGTTACATAGGATTTGCAATGTGTCCATATATGACTGCCTCCACAAAGTGCACATCCTTTAACCTGGTTTACCTTAGCTTTGTTTCTATTTTCTTTAGGTCTTATTGATTTTTTTTTTCTTTTTTGGTCTCACAGATTGACATTGTTCTACTGCGAAAGCAGATACTGTTGTTAATGTATTAGCTTTCACTGGTTCAGTCAGTGGAAAAGTCCTCAAACTGTGCATTCCTTCTTCAAGATATTTTTTAAAGGTGTCAAATCTAAGCCAATCTTCTCCACACCTTCGTTTTATTATTTCACTTATACTACAAGGTAGTTTGGTGTAGAGCAGGATGGTATACAATTCACTCAATTCCAGCTGTTCACTTTCCAGTGATCTTATGCAGCATTCAGATTGTTCTCTGAAACCTTGTAGCGACTCTGCACCTGTGTTAGGAGTCTCAGTTTGGAAGAGTTTTCTAGCTAAATACAACTTGATTTCGTCTTTTCTGCCATAGGTTTCTTTTAACAAGTTCACTCTTTGAAAATATTTAACACCTTCTAATTTAAAACCAGATATCATTTCCAGCTTCACCTTCCAATAGGTCCTTCAAATACGAAAACTTCTGTATTTTTTCAAAATCAGTACGTTGGTGTACTGATGCTTCATAAAGTTCCCAAAAAGAATTCCATTCCAATACATCACCATTGTAATGTTTGAGGTCTAATTTAGGTAGCTTTACACTAGTTTTAACAGGCTATATCGGTGCACTAGGTTCACCCCTTACAGCTAGAAGACTCGTGATGGAGGAGTTCAGTCTATGAATTTCAGTGCCTACCTTTAGGCTATATTCTGCTTGATTCATAATTTGGTCAGGTAGTCCTCCAGGATCCACTAGATCCAATAAATCACTATCCAATTCCTGGATTTTCTGCAAATATTCCTTCAAGGAGTCTCACAATGAAGAAATATTATTGTTATCACCAGTATCAATAGTGGTTTCAACCTTTTTTTGACCAGTTAGTTATCATAGACTTAAAACTCCCCCATCTCCTCTTTAATTCGTCAGTGTCAGACATCTTAACCTACAATTTACCAACACCAAAATATATAAGTTCTTAATACTGAAAAAGTGTACAAACTGCCAGCCCCATACAAATATACATACCACACTAGCAAATATAATATTTAGAAGTTGGCCATACCTCTCCAAATCAATCAATGGCAGATCACTCCTGTGATATTATATATATGTGCCCTTGACTACATACATATTTAAGAGGTGCTAAATAATGAGCATGAGAAAAGTTACTGCTACTTTATTCAGGACGCAGGCCGTTTATATAGCGGCGGACTGACGTCACACAGAGGAATACAATAGAATCTTGGTGACTTGTCCGTCTTTTGAGGTGGCCTGGCTGTGGAGGCGACAGCTCTTGAGGAGGGCGCTGCGTGGTGTCGTCTGCTGTTTCCTCCAGGAGGGCGGGCTTGAGGCGGTCGATCAACACCCAGTCGTCCTTCCCATGCAGGGCGAGGCGGAAGGCTTTGTTGTTACTCTCAAGCACGCAGAAGGGCCCCCTGTAGGGCCTGGTTAGTAGGGGGGCAGACGGCATTGTCCTTGACGAAGACGTGGGTGGTGGAGGACAAGCCGGACAGCGTGAAGGCAGTTGACCTGTCGGTATACATCCGCTGGCAGGGGGCGAACTTCCCAACTATGTCGCGGAGCCTCTGGACTGACGGGTTGTGCCAATCTTCTGTGACTAGTTCGCCCGGGACTACAAGGGGCTCCCCGTAGATTTTATCCGCTGCGGACAGGTCGCCGTTGGCTCTGGAGGCGGTTCTCAGCCCAAGGAGGACCCAAGGCAGCTGTTACTTCCAATCCTCGGCGGTGCAGCGGGCCATGAGGGACGCCTTCAGGGACCTGTGGAATCTCTCCACCAATCCGTTGGCTGCGGGGTTGTAGGCGGTGGTGGTGTGGTGAGATGTCCCCAGCAGGCGTGCCAGGGCGGACCACATCTCGTACAGGAAGGCTGGACCCCTGTCAGTAGTTATGTGGTCCGGGATGCCGAATCAGCTGATCCAGCTGGGGAGGAGGGCCTCGGCGCACACACTGGCAGTGGCTTCCTGCATGGGCGCTGCTTCAAGCCACCTGGTTGAGCAGTCGACGATCGTCAGGAGATATCTGGCCCCACCTGATGGAGGAAGAGGGCCAACAACGTCTATGTGTATGTGACCAAACCGCCTCCCCGGCTGGGGAAACTCGCCTACCCCGACGCCATCTCTTCCAAACACACGTGTGTGTTCGTCATCCATCGGAGGGGACAAGACAAAACAAGAGCATCTCGTTTTCTTTCACTGAAGGAACGAAACTTCTACCATACAATATTTCTGTCTGTTTCTCCCTAACCATTGTTGTCTTGATTTATGTGCAATCACCACCACTTGCATTGCCATGCAAGCATTCTAATCGTGTATTCATAATGTTCCACCGAATCTTCTGTATCAAACCGTATGTATGTTTCTGTTTGTGAAGACGCCAAATGTCTCACCATTTCACATATATTATGCTACTGCATTGTATCCATTAATCTGTCTCAAATCTCATGCAATTGGCCATATGTAGAATTTCCTGGCCTTTCCATTGATATATGTCTCATCACTATACGTTTATCATGTCTCTCAATATCGCCATCTGTTTGTCTGCCGACAAACACAGATGCCTGAATCGTTACCTCTGTTTTCCCCTGTCTGTGTGTAGATGCTACTTTGCCACTCGCACACGCCAATAACATTTTCGAAATTTCTGTACATTCATTCAGTAAGGAACCACTAATAAACCAGTCAATACCCAGCCAGTATGTCACTCCGGTGTCACAACTTTAAGAGGTGCTAAATAATGAGCAGGAGAAAAGTTACTGCTACTTTATTCAGGACGCAGGCCGTTTATATCGCGGCAGACTGACGTCACACAGAGGAATACAATAGAATCTTGGTGACCTGAGGTCAATTACTCTCGGCAATAATTACAATGAATAAATACAAGTTGAGTTAAAAGAAAATGGACAATGACTGATCTAACAATATTCTAATGCATGTGCAAAAGAAACATATGCAAAATGAGTTAGCAACAGGTACAAATTTACATAGATAAGTGTGGTTGATTCAGTATGGCTGATCCTGCTTGACCCGCTCCTATAGGAGCGGTATATAGAAAACGGGTCGTTCATCATAGAAGACCCGCTTAGCAGGGACTTTACACATACATATATGCAATGTACAACACAGGGTTTTATTTCAAATTAAATTTCACTTAAATATCCCAAAACCTAACAAAATTAAAAACAAAATTTTTATTAATATTTCCTCTCTTTATTACCTTACAATTTACAAAGAAGAAAAAATAAGCAATTTACGAAGTGGAAATGCATCAACCATCATTCACCTAACCTAACTCTGCCTAATTTCTGGGTTGGCGTGACCACAACCTAGTATTTACCAATCCTGACTGCAGCTTAGGCTAGGTGGTGATTGACCTGATTGATCGTACCACTTGTTCATTTCAGGGTAAAAACCTTGTGACTAATTCTAAGATGGCTGCTACCGTCAGCCAGTCACATTTTTATCTTTAACGCCAAGCAACACAAAAATTCTTAAAATCTGATAAACACTAACTATACAGATCACTGCCATAGCAACCATAATCCTGGTCACGGCACCAATTTATTCCGACTCGGTCAGAATAAGTATAGCATTTCAATAGCCTAAACGGTTTGAAAAGTACTAACCTAATCGAAGCCTAAGTTTTATGCTACGACACCAAGGTTATTTCAGCTATATTACCCTAACTCACAATCAAAGCCATATTGTATTGTGTATATTTTCCAAGACATAAGTGGTACAAACTTACTATTATTTCAATTGACATAGTCAATATCCTTACCCTTAATTGTTATTGAGATTGGCATGAGCACAATCTCTACTTCATAACACTCATTTCAAGAACACTCCAAGAAATTCTCCTTATCCTACAGTATGCATACCTTACTAAAGGAAATTTCCCTAAAATGTCTTTAAATGAAAGGGAATACTTAAGTGAATTTGAAGGCACCGACAACTATGGCTGAATCTCTTGAATCATTCCTAGGTACAATTACACTGGATCAGAGCTGTAACAAGACTGACTTTCATGACCGTCACTGACCAACACCAAACTTTCGAATAACAACCGAACCAACAAACAACCAACGACCAATACTTGAGCACTATTCCACATATACTTACAATCTAATACTTGAAATAACCGAACAACGTTTTTCACAACTAAACACATACAACAAAACACATCTTTCCTCCACATAATACGCACTTCCACTTTACGCAAATAAAGAAGACACACAAAACTATACCACAACTTGCGGAAAAGTACAATCTCTCTTGTCGAAGTTTCAACAAGTCGTTCCCATATTTGGTTAATACAGAAATTACTGATATAGGTTTTCAATGTTGATTTTATCGAGGTAATTAACCATTATTTTAATAATTATCATAAATTATGATTAAAATTCACATAAATTCTGTTGAGAAATTGATGTTATAGGGGATTTATTGTTGCAGGTTAATCGTACGTTTAACAGTGCCTGGAATAAAACCTGGAGTGCTCATGCAAAAAATGACCGTTACCCCATAAAGCACTTGAAGGAAAACATGACAGAACCGGTAAAAACGAAAATTTGATTCAGTTTGTCGGTGTTTGATGTCTATCATGGGGGTAAGGGTTGAGTTTGAGATACAAGTTTCCTGGGGCCGTGTGCCAATTTTTTTTTTTTTTTCTATCAAAAATTTGTTATAGGGGATTTATTGTTGTAGGCTAAATAGGATGATCGGCAGTTCTTCACCTCCAAAGTTGTGCCCATAACTACAAAGTTTTTTTAATGGATTAAATACTCAGACATGATGATGGTAATACCGTGAGGTACTTAAGAATTTCTATTTTATTGGCAGGGTATGATTAAGGTATGCTTGGCTTAAGATGAACACTGAAAAAAATGTGGTATTTTCGTTACAAGTAATTTTTTAATGAGGAGGTAGGTCTGTCACACAAGCATTTGGTCTGCTAATATGCATGCACTGATGGTGATGGATTTGTTTCGTCCCGGCTTATAGAAATTAACGATGTAGGTTGATTCAATGTTGATATTATCAAGGTAATAAATAATTATATACTAACAATTATCTTAGATATAATGATGGTAATACCACATGGTACTTAGAAATTTGTATTTTATTGGCAGGTTATGATTAAGATATATTTGGCTTAAGATGAACACTGAAAAAAAATGTGGTAATTTCATCGTGAGTAGTTTTTTAAAAAGAAGCATTTGGTCTGTTACTACTATTTTCCATGGCGAGGATTGTAAGGGCTGACTGGTGTGGTGGTAGGAGTTATATTTTGAATTACGCTGCTTTATGACTGAATGAAAGTAATTCTAAAACAGTTAAATACATCTGTTTAATTTTTGGATGTACTAAACTGATTATAGGGTTTGCAGTGGGAGGAGTTTAATGACGTCACTAAAAGAAAAGGCGGTAGTTTTCCGTCCAAGCTACTGGTGACTTTCATAAAGCTACTGAAGAAAAGGTGGACAGCACCAGTCAAAATGAAAATTTCATTTGTTTTGTCTGTGTTTGAATGTCTGTCATGGGGTAGGGGTTTGATTTTGCGTGCAAAATTTTATCTGGATCTGTCAAGCGTTTTGGATTTCTGTAGCACACAAACATACAAACATTCACTTTAATTATATATATATATATATATATATATATATATATATATATATATATATATATATATATATATATATATATATGTATGTATAACTGAATCACGAAAATATGGAACGTGATGAATATATAAATAAAGATAAAATCACTGAAGGAAACACTCCAGTGTTTCCGTTTCTTCGTGGATTTTATCTTTATTTTTATATATGTATATATGTATGTATATATATATATATATATATATATATATATATATATATATATATATATATATATATATATATATATATAATAACACAAGTTTTCAAACAATTTCAGAACACTTGACTTGAAGCCGAAATCTCCAAATCCACAACTTCTAATTGGAATTGCTTACACTGCAGTATATTACTTTCTAAAAGCATATATACGTGCCTTTTGCCTGAGGTAAAGAAACTTTCAGAGGATCCAGAATGCAGCGCGTCAGATTTCAATTTCTCTTGCTTTACAACATGCAGTTGCTTTGTGAAGTTGCGTATGAATGAGTGTGTTTAAGTGTGTGCGTGCACATATACCCGTTTAGATTATTGGACCTTTATTTTTACAAATCTCCTGGTTAGGCTTCTTTGCTTGTTCATCAACATCAGTTATGTTGTCAGTAACTCATCCTAAGTTTTTTACGTCCTTTATCAATCTATTGTTGGAAACTTTAATTATTGGATTACAATAATTATGCAAAATTCTGTTCTTCCCACCTATTTCTCTCCCTTACACGCTGACTTCCCATTTGAGATGGAAACGACAATAATCCTGGTGAAAGTTTATAATAAGTACCAGGTAAAATGTTTTATATCACCTTAAATATACCACTTTATGTTAATCAATCTGGAATCATTAAGACATGTATTTTGAATTTTCCTTCATAATTCCGGCTTTTGTCATCTCAGGAAATCTACTTTTGTCATCTCAGGAAATCTACCTGTCTCAAAACACAAAAGAAACCTCTCGACCATAGTCATATTAGCCATACAACGGGGCTTAATTGGGACTAGGACTATATTCCCTTGTACATATACTCCAATACGTTATGAGTGACAAATAAAATATGGAAACAATAAGGGAAGCAGCATCACTAGATTTAATGTCATGATTAAGACACATTCTCCACTTCCAAACCAATTTGTCATTCAATTGTACGAGACCAGACTCCAAAATGGAGAGGAAGAAAAACGTCTAAATATATAAAAGATGTCTCTGAAGAAGCAACATAAATATAATTATTCAAAGCAAAAGCTTCGTTTAACTTCTGCAATCTTTGATTTTTAAAAAATGACCTCACGTTCTTCTTTGGGAAAAACGACGAGTAACAGCTTACTCCTGGAAATAAGCCGACATTTATTCGCCACATTCGTGCGCTTAGTCTTTCTCCCTGCAGTGAGCAAGAACCCGACAACATTCATTAGAGCTTTCTTCGGGGCAAGAAGAAGTTGATTTTCTTTTCGTTGCCTTGCCTCACTTTCCAGCCGTACGTGAACGCACGTTTTCTGCACGACAACTTTTGGCAAAGTCCAAAGTTGCACGTGTTTTAGTACATCTGGAGTTAGATCGACGAGAAATCGCCAGTGTATTTCGTCTACATGATAGTGCCGTTCGCTTACGTCACGTCTCATAATGTAACTTTTTATCTTCTTTCATAATTATTCAGAAATTTTTGTGATCAGAAAATTCCGTTAATAAAAGAAATCATACGTGGGCGGCGACAGCGGCATTATATCTGATTTCTACAAGCACGAGTTCTGACAGTTGTGGGTTTCGTCATCATATCGTAAGTTCTCAAGTATAACCAATACTAAAGTACTTTATTGCACAAACTCCGTCATTGCTTCCAAAGCAGTGACGGCATTATGTCAACTAGATTTGCTGTTAGGTTGTGGTAAGCTTACTAGGAAATATTTGTTTGCACTGAAAATACTACGCCGGAATGAAATAACCAGGACTGTACATTATTCATATATGTATCTGCCTGTCATCTTTTTCATTTTCGGAAAAGCCATCGAGACGAGGTGTGCGACTGTCGTGTGGGACATTAGGATTCACAAGTAAACCCAGACCTCTGGCTGAGGAATGGAATAACGAAACCTGAAAAAAAATCTTATTATTACCAGATTAAAAACAAGGAGCATGAATCTTAAAATACTTTGAGTCGAGGTGATTTGCATGAATGAGCAAATGATTTCGCCGATAACAAAAAGAATTAAGAGTCGACCAGAGACTGTTATCTGGTACAAAACAAAACGCATCTCTCCCTCTCACCTGCTCCACTTCCCCAAGGCTACTACCCAAAAACTGACAGAAAACAGATTACAATTGTCAATTCAGTGTTTTCCTTCAAATTCTAAAACAATGTCAAGAGGGCCGGAAACCGTTATGGCGGAGCCTCTGTTTCCAATTTTTTTTTTTTTTTTTTTACCTCTGCTTATAAGATTGAGCTACCCTCATTTCAACGAACTAAAGATATTGCTTTATGGGGATATTTCCCGGAGAGATTCCATCGCCCACTACGCTGTAAAATTTCGTGCCATACTCCGTATCTGAGTAGCTCTGGCATGAACATTACACCTGTCGTTGCCACTTGCAAATCTCCACTGAACAATAAGATTTAGAGAATATAGGGTAAGGCGAAGGCGACCCCACTGATCTGAAAGAGGGCACTAGAAAGCTTCTGGCAGGCATTAACCAGAAAAAAAATTCCTTTTCTTAGGGTTCTCTGTAAAAATAAAATATTGATTTAAAGCTGAAATACAAAAGCCGACGCCATTATTACCTTTGTCCTTGCAAGGAAATATTGGATAGCGCCATAACATTGCACTCTTGTTCTCTTCTGGTACTGTTGATGTTCTTAGAGCGAAAAAAGGTCTCTACAGTCAAATGAAGAAAAAATGGCTTCAAACATCATAATGAACCATAATGTTTCTCTGTCTGCAATTATGCATGAGTGTTTGCCTCGATAATGTCAATACTAACGATAAAAGTCCGAGAAAAAAAAGAAGCGAAAGTTCACCTAGTATTTTTTTTTTTTTTTTTTTGCAATTCCGAGCTCAGATTGACGATCAGAAGCAGCCAGAGTGGTTCAGTTGAATGAAAGCAGTACTGCTTGCTAATTAGATTCGGGAACCTAAACGTACCCTCGATTGTCACTGGTCGTCTGTTCCTCGTGGCGTTGTTAGAGGAACGACGCCCATTCGAGCGAACCAGGAAAACTAAACAAAAAAATGAACGAAAACTTGAAATGTGCAGGTGCTTCCTTGTGCCCTGGAAGGAAATTTGATTCTGTTCTCAAATCTTCATTAGAAAAGGATTTAGGCAGGCTTTCTTATCAAAGACATTCAAAATTTCCCCTCCATACGGAAGCTTCACTTTCTATTAGGGTTGTTCGAAATCAGCAGCTATAGAATAAAAAGGGAAAGAGAAGCGCCGTCATATAAGCTGTACGTGTTGCTATAAAGTATATGACGACACTCAAAAGAAAGAAACAGCCACGATCCTCAAGACTCGGCAATTATGGCAAAATGTGAGCGCGACGGCTAACACTATACTGTAGAGTAGACCATTCAATTTCCTGCACAAGCAAAAACAAGTATATGCGTGCCGTTATAACATGAGCATTGCGCGCACACACACACACACGAACACGATGATGTCAGCAAAAGTACTCGTGACAATGAGCCATGCGCTCTCACCATAACATGATATTGTGAACATTCGGCCGGCTTAGTAATGCGTAGATTTGATAAACTACAAATAGCCATGAAATCACAACCGGTAAACATCAGAGTAACCTGATTATCCTGTATGTGAACAAAAAAGTCATAATGATTACATGCACACATTTCTACGGAACTAGCCAAAAGGGTAATTAAATTGTTCATAATGCTCTCAATAATCGAATGTCAACGTTGATCTGTGGGATTACCAGCAGCATAGGGGCACGAAAGGAAAATTGAATGAATTAAACGAGATACGAGGCAAACTGTCTTAGGTTTTATTTGCCTCAGACGCGAACCAGGAAAGAATATAGAAAACAATAACATGTTCAAAAAAGATCACCAGCCCCGATGACTTGTCAGCAAGGCCAGTTGGAATGGGTGCAACAAAAAAGACCTGTATGACGCCAACACTTTGTATCTCTTGGGGACTCGTCAATGATTTTACGTTGTTAGCGTTCATTTTTTATGACAAAAAATTATTTCATGACTTATGAAAAAGGCAAGAAATTTACTCAAATATTTCAGCTGACTTGAATCTCATCACTTCACCACAAATCGTGAAAACTTTCGTCAGCAAACATTGCGGTTGAGACAAAAAGGCCGTCGCCATATACAGTATACTGTACAGTCATCAATAACATCGGGAGGTTCAACGAGGGCTGAGCACTTTCTGCCATTGCGGATCACTTTTCAGGTCGATATATATGTAGAAGAAAGTTCATCAATCCACCAAAAGGTGTCAATCTAAGCATCCAGCTCACGTGGTCAGTAGCTCATTTACCAAAGATGAAAGATTTGCACAGTCAGTGGAAGCTCATCATCGCCGTTCTAATGAAGCTGCCAACTTAGGAATCGAAAACCAAAATTATTGTACGTTCACGCCGGAGTCAAAAGATCACAGGAGAGTCTCCAACGTACGAGGTGAAGATCAGTGGTACCTAAGACAGGCTCCCCAAAATCGTCGTCATAATATATTACAAAAACTTGTGCGAAACAAATATGGACAATACGACGGCTAAATGTCTCTCAAGCGTAACATAGAATAAAGCAGTGTCCCTCAAAGCATTAGAAAGAAAACTTTACTACTATATATACATGTATATAGTATATGTATATATATATATATATATATATATATATATATATATATATATATATATATATATATATATATATATATATATATATATATATATATATATGGATATAGTCATCCAATTTCTTCAATGTGTAAATATATTCACAGCGCTTCAATAAGTCTTAGTGCACTGGTATAGGATGAAGAGGACTGTATGTCTTAGAAATGCTGTATACTAAGGAAATGAAAGAATCCAGACTTTAAACCATCCTGTCTCATTGAAGTAGTAGTGTGAATATACATACACACATACATACATACATATATATTCATAAATATATACATACATGTATACTTATATGTACGTAAATATTCCACACACGCACACACACAAGCATGTATATATATATATATATATATATATATATATATATATATATATATATATATATATATATATATATATATATATATGCAAATATTCCACAAGGAACATTTACATATATACATCAGGTCTTATTTTCATTTTTAAATGAACATACAAACGCACACACACACATATTATATATATATATATATATATATATATACATATATATATATATATATATATATATATATATATATATATATATATATATATGTGTGTGTGTGTGTGTGTGTGTGTGTGTGTGTGTGTGTGTGTGTGTGTGTGTGTAGAATCTACTGGTCACTTTTTACCCGATACATATATAATTATAATAGCCACAATACCCTCTTAACTTTCTCGAGATTCTTCGAGCTTTTTTGGATACGCTTGTCACTATAAAGCCTTAAGATCCAAGTGCAAGAAATGTGAAGAAATTCTGATGTCCGGTAGCAGGAAACGACCCCGCGTCCGCTAATCAGAACGAGGTACCATTGCTGACCTGACCAATGGTACCTCGTTCTGATTAGCGGACCCGGGTTCGTTTCCTGCATCCGGACATCAGAATTTCTTCATATTTCGTGCACTTGGATCTTAAGGTTTTGTAGTGACAAGCGTATCCAAAAAAGCTCGATGAACTCGAGAGTTATATATATCACTGTTTATAATAAACAGTATATACTGTACATATATCGTATATGTATTTATATACATACATATATTATATATATATATATATATATATATATATATATATATATATATATATATATATATATATATATATATATATACATGCAAGTATATCACAGGGCAGGGAACATTTGCATATGTACATCACGTGTAACTGTGATTTTAGCGTACTGACACACAGATACATGCACGCGCGCGCACCCACATTATATGGAACTTTCTTTCAGTTTCACTGCATTTTAGATTTATTATGTTGGCTAATTTGATGTTCTCATAAATTTCACAGTTATCAACTGAAGTACGCTTTCATATGCGGACGCAATAGACCGCTTAAAATACTGACCATTATTATCTCGTTTTGCTACTTCATTCTGAACCAAGACAAAGCCGGTTTTCTTCATGAGTTATTATCACTACACAGTAAGGCAAAAAGCCGTTTTCTTTCTAAGCATTCTTCCCCAAAATAGAACACAAGAAAAAGAGTAACGAAAAGAACAGACAGGAAGGAGTGAGAAATCTTTGCCGCGTCACTGCGCATTTCACCCCAAGAGATTGCCCTCATCAATCAAAGGTTTTCATCAGCAATTATGGATAGTACGTCAGTCAGTCAGTCAGTCAGTCAGTTAGTCAGTCAGTTAAGAATAAAATCAGATAAAAAAAATACTTGGAGCTACGTGAACACAAGCCAGGGCAAAGGTTGCCTATGCTCATGACGAAACATAGAAACAGCATGTGATCCGTAGAAAAATAATTATTAATGGTGACGGTGAGCTATCATTTTTCAATTGTTTAAAGTAACTGAGACCTAATCGGAGACATTATCTGCCTGACAAACATTAATCACACTAAGGAAAACATAAAGAAAAGGAAATAACAAAGTATATGTACAATTATTCACACACACACACACACACACACACACACACACACATATATATATATATATATATATATATATATATATATATATATATATATATATATATATATATATATATATATATTTATGACCCCTACCTCTCATGGGGTCTACTTACACTGGTTCGGCTGCAGTACTGTGGGTCATGCTTAAATAAGACACAGGATAAGTTTAACAATGATCTGTGTTATCTAAACCTTGCACAAGGGCCCAAGTATGTAAGCAAACTAAAATCTAGGGTAAAGGCGAGTTAGAGGCAGAGGGGAAACCGACGGAGGCAGTTGGGGATGCACGTCTTTCCCCTAACTTCAACAAAACCGCTCTGCTACCTCAAAGGGAAGTCTTTTTGGGCATCTTCCTCCCGCTCTGTAGTACCTCACAGCCCCCGATTTCTTCTCTCCTGGACACGATTGGCTCTGGCACTTCTCCTTAGGCCTATCAGCCAATCGGTGCCAGGTAAGGTGACGCTATATACAAACAAACTTTTGGGGGTTTCTTGGGGGGAGGAAGATTTCCTCTATGCCTGAGAGAAGATGACCGTTGACCGGTCCTGTCATGGCGTCCTGCCACTTCATCAGGACTCCGGGGAATTCTTACAAGGACCGAGAAGGGCTTATATATATATATATATATATATATATATATATATATATATATATATATATATATATATATATATATATATATATATATATATATATATGTATGTATATTTATACATACATACATATATATATGTATGTATGCATAAATATATATTATATATATATATATATATATATATATATATATATATATATATATATATATATATATATATAAACATAGGCACATGTTTTTATCAAACTCCTGACAGAATATAAAACCGGATTTCTATGCACTATCCAGTCATTTTCTCTTATATAATGATTCGTCACTGTATTCTTTGAAATTCCCCGACTTGTGAAATCTCACGTAAAAATCTCTAGGAATCCCTGACATGCGACTATGACAAAGAGCGCTCGAGCGCCAGCACGCTCCATATATCATATGATCACTGGTGTGAATAGGTGGTATTCAATTAGGGGAAATCTTCTGCTTCATCTCATCTTGGAAGATTATCTCTTAGCCAAAACAAGGTGAGAAAACGATCCACTTTTTCCCACTGAATAATGAGTTCAACGTTCACCACAGGAAAGTTCTTTCCATTTCTATGGAAATTTATTCATTAATTTTGCTCTCCGTGCTCCAAAATTAAGAAAAGTATCGACTCGAAAAAGGTGGTTTCGGCCTACTTAATATATTACACTGGGTCAGAATGGATACCGTGGAAGATTGAAGAGTCAAGATTTAATATCATCGAATAGAAAAGTCTTCGACTCGCCTTCCAATGGACCTTTTGAGTGGCTATTTTATTTTTGCTAAATTTTCTAGAATGTAGAGTGCTTCAACAGACTCATCCCTCCAGGTTGAACACCTGGAGAATCAGTTGGCTTCCGTCGACCGTAACTGTGCTATTTTTGGTTCATTGAGAATCAATTATTTTCCTTCAGATGATTATTCTGTATTTAAACTTCTAATTTCTCCCTCTCTCTCTCTCTCTCTCTCTCTCTCTCTCTCTCTCTCTCTCTCTCTCTCTCTCTCTCTCTCTCTCTCTCTCAGTTATATCTGTTCCTTCAGAGCTCATTATAAATATCTCTTTCTTACTACAAAGGTCTTCAATCACGTCAGTTTTTCTAGTGGTGACTTACAGTACTGCAGTATTGAGGTTTATCTTACCAGATTGTTTTCAGTGTTTCCCATTATGTCACAGGGCGTTTGCCTTGTTATCATTAACCTTCCCCACCTTTGCTAACACTTTTGGGCTCTGCTTCACTCATATTAAAGGTTTAACATATATAACACTCCAGGACCAATGGGCTCTTTTACGTTGTTATCTCTGTGGCTGTCGATTATTTCTGTCCTAGAATTCTATCTGCTTCCCTTTCATATTGACATTTTCTGATTTCACATAAATTCATGTTCCATGGTGGTTTAAACCCCACTTTTACAACAGATTTCCTTTATTTTTCGCCTTCTTACAAAGCTGCAACAATTGCTGATTATATGAGAGTGGTTAAACCCATCATGAGCCTTGACTTTACATGAAATAGCCATTTTGCTACTCTCACCCATGCAGGTTTTTCTGAAATAGAGAACAAAAGTATTACTCGAAAGTTCTCCATTACACTGCATCTGTTAAATCTCCATCTGGGCATGGACTCTGAAAGAGGTTCAGGTTCTGTAGTCAGCAGGGCAGCTGCAAAGGAACCCGAACTCGAAGCGGTGTTCTCTCGCACACTCACAACTGACAACCATCCCGCCTCTATTCACTTCCATCATCACTTCTGGTAGTGGTGTCAAGTCTGTGTGTCTGTGTGTGTGTGTTCTTATGCTGTGGTTTTCATAATGCAGTAATCTCCCCTCAGCTGTGGTGTGTATATGTGTATTGTTGTATACTGTATAGGTTTATGTTCAGATGCGCATATGCCATAACAGTTAGCGTAATGTCATAGTGATTAAATACTGTATGGTTTGAGAGAAGGATGATGCGTGGCATGTAGAGAGAAAGACAGAGAGTGGTTGTTTCTATAAAGAGGCGATCTGTTTAGTTAATATTCAAAACTGCTGAAGTAACGCATTCCATTGGGGCTCGCTCAAAACACTGTTGGGTGGAAAATTCTATCACATGAATAGACGCCCATACAGAGGAGTCCTTTGAGAGACCATTATCCATGCAGAAAGGAGCTGCGATTTTCTCTCTCTCTCTCTCTCTCTCTCTCTCTCTCTCTCTCTCTCTCTCTCTCTCTCTCTCTCTCTCTTTGGGACTTCGTATGTCCTATTGTAACGTAATTGATAATTTTGGTAGACAAGGTCACTCGTTACTTTTAACTGTTTAATTCCGTAGTAAATGTGTCTCAGTTATCTGAACAGTTTATTTTACTGAGTATACATACGTAACAGCGCCTGATTAAAGACACGAAGCATTTGGTACCAAGGTATTGTAACATAATTATTGGTTTTTAGTGCACTAAAAATAATATTTACAGTGATTGTACATAAAGATACTTTTTCCCCTTTTAATACCTTTTCCATGTTCTATGTTTTATGCTTTATCTTTTGAAGAATTTTATATATATGTGGTGTGTTTGCTATTGCCTTACTGCTTTGTTTTACATTATGATATTTAATTTTTGCAGAGTATATTTCTGTGTCTTTTGTATCCACATTTTTATATGATTGATTTAATTGCCTTATTTTGTTTAATACATGGGAATTAATTTACTTGTATTTCCTTTCAATCAACCTTTGTTACTTAGCAATTTAAATTTTACTTGAATAATTTTTTGATTAATTAATAAATTAATTTCTGATTTAATTTTGACTGATGATTAATTCAGATTTAATCCAATTCTGTTTTGTTTTCAAGTAATAATAAATTTCCCTGAGACTGTTAATGTCATGTATAATCTTTGAATTTATAAATAAATTTTTGTATTTAAAATTATTATATCAGTTTCATTTGATGACCCACCAGTAATTTTGATTTGAATTAGATATAGAGTGGTAAGTGAGATGTTTTCCTTCAAGTAATTGAAGTGAACTCGAACCAGGGAAATAAAAATACTTTGTCTTTTATAATGTTATTGGAGTGATGCCCTTTGATTTTACCTCACACCTGTTTTAATGAACTACTTATGCTTTCTTTCATGATTGATAAGTTTATAAGGGATCACTATTGTCTTTAGAGAAATCAGTCGTTTTGTATGTGTGATGAGGGTTCAGGTGTCTGGCTGTTGTGAGGTAACTATAACTGTCAAATAAATGGTAAGTCTGGTAATCAAATATCAAGCACTTTAGATACCAGGTTTAATCTGAAGATCAGACACTGGACACTTCGTCACATATATAAATGGTGTCCAAGACCCTGGGAAAACAGATCTCAAATATCACTCTGGTTTATACTGGTGGTGTTAGGGACATATTTTATTAGGAGAGTGACCATATAGTTGTTTTATTTTATTAGGAGCGTGACCATACAGTTGTTTTTTGCATTTTATTGTGTTGAATTGTTGTCATATTGAATTGTTATTTGGGTAACTGAGAGAAATGGCTCTGTTCGACGTTCAGGAATTTTTAGCAAACCCCTCCATCCAAGAGTTATCTGAAATCACTCTGACTAAAGCACAGTGGAGTGAGATAGCAGTAGCATGTGGTGGTGAGGTGTCTGCCAACATGGTAAAGTCATAAATAAAATTCATTGCAATCCAAGCATTGATGGACTCTGGTAAAATAGATGAAGAGTTAGGAGAGGCACAAGAGTTGTTGAATGCAGCTGAGGCAGAATTTATAGATAAACATGAGCAAAAGAAAGAGAAAAGTGATGCAGAAGCAGAGCTTAGATGTCTAGAAGCAGAAGGAAATTTGATTAAGCTGAAAATGCAGGCAGAAAGAGAAAGAGAAGACAGAGAAAAATGAGAAAGAAAAGAAAGAGAAGAAGAGAAGGCTGCTGAAGAATGAAGGAAAAGAGCAGAAGAAGAAAGAGAGATAGCTAAGCACATGGGAGGGATGGAAAGTTTGAAAGCTACAGCTGAATTGCCCATAACACCATCTAACCCTACTCAAGGCAATTCAGACCCTGTATTTGATGTAGTAAGAGTGCAGAAGTTAATTCCAAAGTTTACAGAAGAAGCTCCAGATGAGTTTTTTTATCACTTTGAAAAAGTGGCTGCAGGTATGGGATGGCCAGAGGATAAATGGTCAGTCTTGTTAGAGTGTTCTCATTGGTAAAGGAAGAAGTGCCTATTTAGCCTTATCAGCTGATCAGTGTAAGGAGCACAAGGTACCTAAACACAATGTGCTACAAGTTTACCAGATGACCCCTGAATATTATAATGAAAGATTCAGATCTTTGAGAAAGGATGACCAGATAACTTTCTTGGATTATGCCTACAAAGTAAGAAGATGTTTCAAACGATGGTTGGAGGCTGCTAAAGTTAAAACATTTGAAGATCTTGAAGAATTAGTTGTTCATGAACAATATCTTAGGGGAATTCCTGAACACATAAGAGCCTATTTGAGAGAGAGAGAGAGAGAGAGAGAGAGAGAGAGAGAGAGAGAGAGAGAGAGAGAGAGAGAGAGAGAGAGGTGAATAAACTTGACAAAGCTGCTACACTTAGTGAGGACTACAATATCATCAGTAGCAGAAGGAACTATAATGTCAAGTACCAGAATCAACGCACAGGTTTTAGGTCTCATCCAAATTTCAGGAGCAGATTTAATGGGAATCCTACAAGTGATAATACCAAGTCAATGCAGGGTAATATCCCTCAGCAACCTAATGTAAAATCCTCATATAATAATGTTGCAAGGCAATTACAGAAGCCTAGTGTTGTCTGCTACAAGTGTGGAAGAGCAGGATACTTCAGCTGGGAGTGTCATCAGACACATCGACGGTCCAAACCAGTTGGTCAAGTAGTAAGAGGTGACCAGGTGAAACAGACTACAAAGAGCAGTGTGGGGAGGAGTCAAGCTCCAGTGAAGACAGACTAAACAAGCTGAGTGTTTAGCTACCATTGGAAATGTAACTTCAAGCAGTGAGTGGCTGAGCAGTTTGGAGGCTTTTAAGCCATATATCTATGAGGGTACGCTGACAACTCCAGGAGGAAGTGTGCAGATACCAGTCAAGGTGTTACCTGATACAGGGAGCAACCATAGTGTGGTAGTCCGTGGTGCTCACCCCCAGTTGGAGGAGAATCTTACAGGAGATTCTGTTATTTTGAAGGGTATAGGAGGAGAAGAGGTAACTCCTATATGCCGCTTACACCTGTCATGTGAATTAGTGACAGGGGATGTTGATTTTGCTGTAAAGGACTCACTGGCTGTTGAAGGTGCACATGTTCTGTTAGGGAATGAAGTTGGTAGTGTGCCATTTGTTCCTTGTCCTATAGTGACAGATAAACCATTGAGGATTAGTCCTACAGTAGATTTGGAGAAGAATAACCCCCACCTGTTTCCTAGCTGTGTGACTACTAGGAGTATGAAGAGGACTATGCCTGCAAGTGAAGAGGCTGATGATTTACCGACTCAAGAAGGATCTAATGAAGGATCGTTGAGCCTAGAAGAGTTGTTCCAGGGAAATGATGTTTCCCCTAATGTCAACCAAGAAGAGGTTTCCCAAGAAGAAGCTGTCGTCCCTGAAGAGACTCTGAGTAGTCAAGATGTTCCTGAAGATAACAGTAAAACTACAGTAGCTGAGTTAGCAGATATTGAGAGCTCAACCCTCGAAGTTGGTCAGGTGACCAGAGAGAAGCTAATGGAACTGCAGAAGAAGGATACATCATTAGCCGAGTTGCTTTTCAGAGTTGTTAATCAAGAGGAGATGCAACAAATTCCTACCTGTTATTATCTGAAGGAAGTGCAAGTTCTGTCGGGAGTGTCATACCTGCCAGATAGCTGGAAAGCCAAATGAAACCATCCAGAAAGCCCCCCTACAACCTATAGAAGTTAGAGGAGAACCCTTTAGCAAGGTGATCGTAGATATGGTTGGACCACTGCCGAAGACGAAGAAGGGTCATGAATATCTGTTAACATTGATGTGTCCTGTGACAAGATATCCTGAGGCAATCCCTGTTAGAAACATATCTGTCAAGATAGTTGCTGAGAAACTAGTGGAGTTTTTCTCAAAGTTTGGGATACCAGAGATTGTACAAAGTGATAGAGGAACCAATTTTACTTCCAAACTGTTTCAGCATGTGATGAACTTGTTAGGAGTGAAACAATAGTTGTCCACTGTGTATCACCCAGAGACTCAAGGAGCCTTGGAAAGGTTTCACCAGACATTGAAAAGTATGCTGACTAAGTATTGTTCTGAGCCAGGCAGAGACTGGGATGTTGGTGCACAATTGATGTTATTTGAAATTAGGAATGCTTACCAAGAAAGCATGGGTTGTTCACCTAACGAGATGATTTTTGGTAGAGAAGTGAGAGGACCGTTGAAAATTCTTGCAGAAAATTGGGCAGAAAATTGGGAAGAAAATCAAGTGGAAGTCCAAGGAGAGTATGTAAAGAACTTGAGGGAAAGATTGGAAGAGATTAGAAAATTCTCTTTAGAAAATCTGAAACAGAGTCAAGAGAAAATGAAAAGGAGATTTGATAAGAAGACGAAGCTAAGAAGTTTTAGTGTTGGTCAACAAGTGTTAGTGTTTTTACCTGTCAAGAGATTTCCCCTTTCCAACAAGTTTCAAGGCCCTTACAAGATAATTGAGAGGTTAAGTGATAGAATTTATGTAATTGAAACACCAGAAAGACGAAGACGAAAAAGGAAGATACATGTAAACCTCTTAAAATCTTACTTCTCAGAAACCAAAATGGAAACTGTGTCAATAACCCAGACCTCTTCAACTACAGAAGATGACGATGGATATGAATTGGGAGCTGAAAGCAAGATGAATAATTCTTCAATTTTGGAAAATTTGGAGGATAAGCTGAAACATCTGAGTGTTGAGCAAGGTGGTGAGTTGTGAGAAGTGATTAGAAGCTTCACAGACCTATTTGCATATGTACCTTGGTGTACTGATCTGACCAAGCATGAGATCAAGATCCAAGAAGATGGCAGACCATTCAAACAGAGAGCTTATTGCCTATCACCTTATCATTGAGATGTTTTGAAGAAAGAAGTCGAATATTTGTTACAGCATGGATTAGCAGAACCCAGTTCAAGTCACTGCAGTTCTCCATGTGTGTTAGTGAAGAAACCGGATGGCTCGTTTAGGATGTGTACTGATTATAGGAAACTGAATTCCATCAGTGTGGCTGACAATTATCCCTTGCCTCTTATAGATCAGTTACTTGATAATGTTGGGCAAGCCAAGTTTGTCTCCAAGATAGACTTGTTGAAGGGATACTATCAAATTCCCTTAGAAGAGAATGCTAAGTTGCTGTCAGCTTTTATTACTCCTTTTGGACTTTATCAGTATACTGTTCTGCCATTTGGTCTGATGAATGCACCTGCAACGTTTCAATGAGTGATGGATCAACTGCTAGGCTCCATAGAAGGAGTAGGTGTATATCTGGATGACATAGTCATTTACTCTACAACCTGGGAAGAACATCTGAGGATCCTGAGGAAAGTTTTCAAGAAACTAAGGGAAGCAGGACTAACAGTCAACCTAGAGAAGAGTGAGTTTGGGAAGACAACTGTGCAGTTTGAAGTTGGGAAAGGCCTTCTTGCTCCAGTAAATACTAATGTAGAAGGTATCTGTAAGGCTACCCCACCTACTACTAGAAAACAGCTACAGAGATTTTTGGGCATGGCAGGATTCTATCGACGTTTCTGCCCGATTTCTCAGCTGTAGTAGCACCATTAACCAACTTAACTAGTCCCAAAGCTAAGTTTGTTTGGACTACAGAATTTCAAGAATCCTTTGAGAAGGTAAAAGCCATTTTAACTTCAAGACCAGTACTTCGGGCTCCAGGCTTCAATAAGAAATTTGTGATACAAGTTGATGCCTCTGACTGTGGAATTGGAGCTGTACTACTTCAAGAAGATGAAAGTGAACTTTTGCATCCCGTGTGTTTCATGTCTTCGAAGTTGAAAAAGCATCAGAGAGTGTATTCCATGATAGAAAAAGAAACTCTAGCCTTAATCACAGCATTGAAAAAGTTTGAAGTGTATGTGAACAGACCTAGGAATGAAGAAATTTTAGTGCTGTTTGATCACAATCCACTCACGTTTTTACAGCGGATCAAGAATCACAACCAGAGACTCACTCGGTGGTCTCTGTGCTTGCAACCCTATAATATTAAAGTACAGCATATTTCAGGTAAGAACAACATGGTTGCCGATTACTTATCCCGTTGTGAATCGTTAGATTCAACCCCAGGATAACCAATCTTCTGGGGGGAGGAGTCTTATGCTGTGTTTTTCATAATGCAGTAATCTCCCCTCAGTCGTGGTGTGTATGTGTGTATTGTTGTATACTGTATAGGTTTATGTTCAGATGCGCATATGCCATAACAGAGTTAGCATAAAGTTACAGTGATTAAATATTATATGGTTTGAGAGAAGGACGATGCATGGCATGTAGAGAGAAAGACAGAGAGTGGTTGTTTCTATAAAGAGGTGATCTGTTTAGTCAATATTCAAAACTGCTGAAGTAACGCATTCCATTGGGGCTCACTCAGAACACTGTTGGGTGGAAAATTCTATCACATATATAGACGCCCAGACAGAGGAGTCCTTTGAGAGACCATTATCCATGCGGAAAGGAGCTGCGATTTTGCTCTCCTTCCCTTTCTCTCTCTCTCTCTCTCTCTCTCTCTCTCTCTCTCTCTCTCTCTCTCTCTCTCTCTCTCTCTCTCTCTCTCGGGACTTCGTATGTCCAGTTGTAATGTAATTGATAATTTTGGTAGACAAGGTCACTCGTTACTTTTAACTGTTTAATTATGTAGTAAATGTGTCTCAGTTATCTGAACAGTGTATTTTACTGAGTGTACATATGTAACGGCGCCTGATTAAAGACACGAAGCATTTGGTATCAAGGTATTGTAACATAATTATTGGTTTTTAGTGCACTAAAAATAATATTTACAGTGATTGTACATAAAGATACTTTTTCCCCTTTTAATACCTTTTCCATGTTCTATGTTTTATGCTTTATCTTTTGAAGAATTTTATATATATGTGGTGTGTTTGCTATTGCCTTACTGCTTTGTTTTACATTATGATATTTAATTTTTGCAGAGTATATTTCTGTGTCTTTTGTATCCACATTTTTATATGATTGATTTAATTGCCCTATTTTGTTTAACACATGGGAATTAATTTATTTGTATTTCCTTTCAATCAACCTTTGTTACTTAACAATTTAAATTTTACTTGAATAATTTTTTGATTAATTAATAAATTAATTTCTGATTTAATTTTGACTGATGATTAATTCAGATTTAATCCAATTCTGTTTTGTTTTCAAGTAATAATAAATTTCCCTGAGACTGTTAATGTCATGTATAATCTGAATTTAGAAATAAATTTTTGTATTTAAATTTTTATATCAGAGTTTCATTTGATGACCCACCAGTAATTTTGATTTGAATTAGATATAGAGTGGTAAGTGAGATGTTTTCCTTCAAGTAATTGAAGTGAACTCGAACCAGGGAAATAAAAATACTTTGTCTTTTATAATGTTGTTGGAGTGATGCCCTTTGATTTTATCTCACACCTGTCTTAATGAACTACTTATGCTTTCTTTCATGATTGATAAGTTTATAAGGGATCACTGTTGCCTTTAGAGAAATCAGTCGTTTTGTATGTGTGATGAGGGTTCAGGTGTCTGGCTGTTGTGAGGTAACTATAATTGTCGAATAAATGGTAAGTTTGGTAATCAAATACCAAGCACTTAGATACCAGGTTTAATCTGAAGATCAGACACTGGACACTTCGTCACAGTGTGTGTGTGTGTGTGTTTTTGTGAACACATATGTACAAATACACCGGGATACATAACACAACACACATATATATGTATATATATATATATATATATATATATATATATATATATATATATATATATATATATATATATATATATATATATATATATATATATATATATATATATATATGCATATATATATATATATGTATATATATAATATATATATACATACATATATATATATATATATATATATATATACATATATATATATATATATATATATATATATATATATATATATATATATATATATATATATATATATATATATATATATAACCGCTGCCCCAAAGTTAACTCTCTCGAAGAGCCTGTGTGTCGCTGTTCAACTTCAACGAAAATGTTTGGCACAAGTACAAAATATGCCCTTGCCAATGTATCGTGGCTCGTTCCATGGAAATTATACCAACATTTGCCAACAGTCAGTGTCATCGAACATCTACAAGCCACTGAAGACCTCCATACCGTTTGTGCTGATGGCCAAGAAAAGCCTGCTTTTGTTAAAAGAACCACGAAACTGAGACCAGATTGTACTTTCACCTTCATTTCAGCATTTCCTTTTACCTTGATGATTGCAGCTGTATTTCCTCTAATTACGAACCGTTTCCTCTTTTCTCATTTCCCTCTCCCGTCTGATCTATCTATTCTTGAACAGCTGTCTACGTGCCAAAAAGTCCGGTACCAGAATGAACTGGGCACCTCAAGATCCATCATAAGGTAATGATAAACTCAAGGTACAGCCATCACAAGATCGACAATCCAATACTAAAGAGTAACCAAAGTCGACCATGTTCCTGCCAACCCGGTCGACTCTTGGAATGTGTTTTAATGGCTGAGCCTAAGGCAGACTGACTAGTTTCTCTCTCTCTCTCTCTCTCTCTCTCTCTCTCTCTCTCTCTCTCTCTAAAGAGAAAGTATAAAGATGGCTTAAAGCTGCATTTATTTAATCACTGAATACGCGTACGCGTAGGGGATATCCCCCCCGAGGTACTGAAAACAAAACAATTGATAATCCTTGAAGTTGTTGTATGGGGATGGCCTTTAGAATGTACTCCAGTTTCTTTAGCAAAATATATAAACTGCACAGTTCAGCTTTCATGTGCAATTTCTCTGCCGTCCCGAGGAGATCCATAATTGAAACATATCTATCTAACAGTAAACGATGAAACCCTACTAAATATGGACATTTAATTAACAGCGCGTCATCTTCAACGCTAGAGCACTTTCGGTCGTGAAGGAGTTCTGTAGAGAAATAAAGAACAGAATAAAAAAAAAAATTTAAAATAAGCATAACTTTCCAATTACGGAACCTCAGAACCAAAACATAAAGCGGAAAAGTTGTTTCAAAAGGGGGTGAAAACTTGAATTGGCTATCAGGGGGGGCTATCCATTGCCACCAACCTGATAACCATTCACCGAGCAAACCACCTTCTCTCACGTTACTTCCTCTCTTCATTTACCGATAGAGTCAAACACTTTCTCTTCAGCCGTTATGTGACGATGCAAAAGTAAATGCTCCGGCCATAGTTCATACACCTGCGCCATTTTGCCTGCGTCGGAATTTGACAAGGAAATGAAACAGGCCACCTGAAACCACATCGTCAACGGCTTTAATAAGCTATTCCCTCTCCTCTAGGGAAGGCCCACGAATCACTGAACTCTCTCTCTCTCTCTCACTCTCTCTCTCTCTCACTCTCTCTCTCTCTCTCTTATAAATTATATTATATATATATATATATATATATATATATATATATATATATATATATATATATATATATATATATATATATTTACATATAGATATATATATAGATATAATGTATATACAGTATATAAATGTGTTTTATACACACACACACACACACACACACACACACACACACACACATATATATATATATATATATATATATATATATATATATATATATATATATATATATATATATATACATATATATATATATATATATATACACATATATAATACATGCGTGCATCCATGTATGTATGTATGAGTAGGTGTGTGTGTGTGGCTAATTACAATACATGCGTGTGATCATGAGAAGTCTTTATCTTGAAGTTCATTACGTCCACAACATAATATATTGAGTCCGGCGCGATTATTATTACAGTTAACTTATAAGTAAGAATTTTCTTCTGGCTACAGACGAAAATTAAATTCGGAGGAAAATAAAGAGAAGTAGAAAATGAGCAATACGATAATTAGATGGAAAATACCAAAAGTAAGAAAATAAGGGAACAACAAACCCGATGCGACGAGAAAATGCAACACACTCAATGAAATTCTTTGGTGGCTATTCATTCCATTCGCCAGTTCTCTCCTCCTCCCCCTCCTCCCCCTCCTGCCTCAACTCTTGCCGAGAACATGGACCTAGTCTCTTCCCTTTGGAGGA
>NC_089748.1:85580798-85598298 GCF_040412425.1 Macrobrachium rosenbergii | reverse complement strand
CAAAGTTCAGGTGTGGTCAGAGAGATGTCTGAATGACAAGTGGTGTTACACATACGAAAAAATACACAATACACACTACACCAAATATGACCTAGCATGAAACTATTTTTTGCGCCGGATCATCCAAGAGAAACGTTGCTTGGTGCAAGAGCACATCGCTAGAGATGAGTCTACCCGGGTACTACAGTGTAAACAAAAAACTGGTGACTGCATTACTGAGATGCCGTGTAAAAAAAAAACCAAAGGCTTCAGTCCCGAATGTGCCTCAAACAACAAACAACAACAACAACAACAACAACAAGGCATCTGATAGGGTAGGGGAGTAAAGAAGTCACAGAAAGCAAAGGCAGGATCTGCTTAACACTTCTCTTTCAGCTGACCTTTCCCTGCCCTTGCTTTCTGGCACCAGTCGGAAGCTCAGGTGCCGGGGATGAATACTGTCAATCAGACGAGTTTGTAAAAGAAAACCATTATGAAGTAAGTGGCATTTTGGAACCATTTTCTAAATGTGAAGATAAGGACGCGAATTTTATGACCCGGAAATTAATCGCCTGGCGGAAATAAGTCTGTCAGCCAAAAAGTAAGAAAGTCTATCTTTGACGAAAGAATTTTGTGAGGCCGTAACCGATGATTCAAGTTCCATTTCATTTTAGAACCTGCGTTGGACATCACTGTAGCCTTCAGATTATTCATCATACTCTAAAATATCTTTGAAATTAATGAACATTATTAAAGCAATGTTCCTCTAGTAAATCCACCTTCTCGGTTAACTGAAACACTGAAGTTTAATACTCTCTTGCATTATCAATAATAATAATAATAATAGACAACAAGATGGATTAACAATGGGCAATCCGATATCAGCTACTTTGTCCAATGTTTTCTTGTTTTCATGATACTGATTGGTTTGGTAACTGGCCTTTAAGTTTCAAACCTGTCTTATATCGGAGGTACGTCGATGACACCTTCATTATTTTTAAACAAAAAAGGGACGCCATAAAATTCTCAAACTATTTCAATTCAAAACACGCCAATATTGAATTTACTCTGGAGGAGGAAAAGGATGGAAGGATGCCACTTTTAGATCTCTTGATAACGAAAACTGGCTGCAACACAGAAATGGAAATCTATACGAAACTCGCGTTCTCCGGACTTGGTTTAAATTTCTGAAATGAATTTAGTACAGTACAAGGTACAAGATACAAGTTGAACAATATCAGCCTCTGCTCTTCAGAGCATCCAGGTCGTCCTCGAATGACTTCCTCTTTCACAAGAAGTAACCAACCTTTTGGAAGGCATTCTTGAACGACGACAACGGTTACCCACACACGCCATGCTATGCTATCTCACACAAAAGTAACGAACTTTCTCAATAACATCAGAAACTGCGATGGGGTAAAAGAAACAAAAGACCAAATATTATATTTCAGATTTCCTTGTGTATCAAATACATCAAGGGTTTAATAGAAAGAAAATAAAACCAATGACTAAAACATACTTGAAAGATGTAAAGATTCGAATGGTGTTTTTTAATCATTTTAGAATTGGCAATCTGTTCAAGTCGAATGAATCGTTGACAAGTGAATTGGGTTCAATGATCGGAGACAAATTTGTGTCCGAAGCCTAGTTCGGAATAGGTGGGGTGGGAGGCTCAACAAAGTTGTTGCCTACCAGAACTTTTGCTCACACAGGCATAAATTCAAGGATCCTTTTACCTCTAGGTAAACCACCTCAGTCGTCCATAAGACAACATCCACGGCTTATGCAATGTTAATTTTAATTTTTCGAATTTCAGTATTGTATGTGAAGCTAAGACTGTCAGAAACCTTTTATGTTGGGAAAATAAAACCGAACTTAAATATATACAACTCTGCCTGCCTTCAGCAGGAAAGTATTTTTATTTAGATTCATTTTCCATCATTTGTCTGTGTTGAGTGTATTAATTTTGTGTTTATTGGGCATAAATGTGCAGGTTTTTCATTTTTAGAGAACCTAAGGAAGGACAGTTGTACGAAACGTTGTGAACACAGAATGTGAACAAAGGAGAGACAAGAATGTGGGGGTTGGTTTTGACGCTGCAGTTCCTCCTCAGCCGATTAAGATTTCCCTCACCTGAACACTTCACTGCTGCAATCAATCGTCCATGTGGACAAGAGGTACTATGTGGAGTAAGGAGATGGAGAGGAGTTGACGCAGGTGGAGAAAAATAAACTGCATGACATTTTGCTTCTCAAGAAAGGCCTGCTGTGTGGGTGTGTTCCGGAATTAGTCCAGTTCAGACATACAGGCGACAACTACAGCGAAGGCGATTCTACAGACTAGCAAAATTTTTGGATTGACAACGAGCCTCGAGAAAAAAAAAACAAACAAACAAGGAACGACGCTAAACTATACCAGGATCTATTATCATGTTATGAGGTTAAAAGGCAAATATCGTTTTCAGACTTGAACCATGTCCTACACTGCATTCATACATTAAGGACTGTGAAATAATAATGATGCCATTAGTGACGAACCTTGCAAGATTCTCATGCACCCTATCTTGAAGAAGCGAAATCTCATGTAAAATGGCTGCACCAAAATCATTAGGTGTTACACTTTACCAGGTTATTTGCTTTGAATATTAAAATGAAAACACGATGCAATGAAATCCAATCAACTTATTCCGCACTAACAAATGCATACAAATCAACACCAGAGAAAAGAAAATAAGGCAATGGCGCATAGTACTTAAGGGAAGTAAACTAAGTCTTTTCAAGTTCTGAGTATTGATTGGCATCACCAACACTGCCAGCAGGAAATTCCAGTGTTTCAACAAAGGATAACAAGCGATGAACACTGCCAAGTTAACTCGATTAATGTCGAGGATTTTCTTTTAAACAGAGGTCGGTTGTGAAATTTCAATTTAGCGCATGAAGATTAAAGTATCGATTCCCTACTAGTTACCAATTTATTTTCCACAATATTTCTTTTGTCGATGTATCTCTGAGGAAAGAACGACTACAATCTCTCTCGATATGTCGGTGACTCTTCAGATTTCCTGTGGATTTCTTCAGGCAATAATAACGCATAATATATGAAGATATGGCAAGGTGTTAATTCAAATATGAGTGACACAGCAATTTAGGAAAATTATTCCAAACCCATCACTGAGTCTAAACTCACAGGACGGAATATCGAGGCAAGTCATTCACCGCCCGAGAGAGAGAGAGAGAGAGAGAGAGAGAGAGAGAGAGAGAGAGAGAGAGTAAACATTGCTAATATGGTCATTTACTTTCATGTAGCTGAAGAGAAGCTGCCGCGTTTACTGAAGTTTTCCTCTGGTTATATTTCTACACAAATAAACCAAAATGAAGAAAAAGGCCTAATTGTAATGTCACACTGGTTATGGTCAAAAGACCGTTCTCTCGTTTTATTTTCAAGCATTTTCCGTCCAGAGCCTCAAAAAATGGAAAACCTAATGACACTTTGGCAGGTTCCTGCTATTCACCTGTAATAATTAAGAACGATGCTCTCTCGTCTCAGCGGTTCTGCTGCAATCCTTCCATTGCTGCTCATGCTGGTGGGAAAAATCATTAGTCTTTTTCTTCCTTTTCCTCTCATGGTGCTATTATTACATTTCATCCGAATCATCCTTTCTGGGTGAATATGCTATTATTATCACTGAAACATAATAATAATAATAATAATAATAATAATAATAATAATAATAATAATAATAATAATAATAATAACAGTTCCTAGGGGAACATAATTATATATATCAGATAATTTCAAAGGAGCGGAAAGACAAGAAGAGTCCAATGTCCTGTACAGTACGAGAGGCCCCTCCAAACCGGACCCAGGAGAACACATCAAGGATTCGTCAAGTGCAATTTTGCTAAATTTTCAGGAATTCTAGTTTCCCTTTGGCTTCGCTCTCATAAAATTATCCATATAAGGAATGTGGTCATGACTTTTCCTGTGTAGACCTCTGCTCGTCACTTCATGGAACCTCTAAAATCCAAAGAGTACAAGTGTGTCCCCTTTGCGCTTTCTAACCTAAATGCACTTGAAATTTCGAAGGTAGAATGATGTACATAGCACTGAAATCCATGAGAGGGAAAGCAGAATGGTTAAACTAGATTGTAAAACTGGTCACTTGATCTGTATCCAGAGGACTGTAGTACAAGGAAAGGCATCCTTCCGGTGGAGAGAGAGAGAGAGAGAGAGAGATCGGTTTGACTTTCTAGCAAAACATTGGGAGCCAAGACGGCTCCAACGACCAATCGTTTTCACCTGTCTATGTTAATGAGAAAGAGAGAAAGAACCACTAAAAGAGAAGGGAGTTTACTTAAGAAATAGTTTTTTGTAAAAGTCTGCCATCTGTTCTTTGCAGTCACCCCTTAGGACATTTTTAGAACTCCTTGCACATTTCTAGTAAGTTAATTTAAAAGCTGCCTCATTCCATTTCCTTGTATCTCACATCAAAACTGTGTTAAGTTTTTATATGACCTACTTGAATATTTTCTTTCAAACTCAAATGAAGTTTGGCAAATCTCAAGAAACGCGCCAAAACGGAATATACAAGGCGGTGGAATTCTCCTGCGGGCAGCCGTGTTGCTTCCTTGGGGGTTAGACCGCATTCTTCCCTCACCATATCTAGTTCGTACTGACGAATACGTGGGCTACAGAGGGGCTCATCTTCTCTGTCCTATTTCATCAACTATTTATTGTACTGAAACAGATTTCAAGTTGCGTACTTTGTGAATTTCATAGTGATGCATCACTGCAGAGTGATAACACAATCAATGTTATTTCTACTATCATTACCATACGAATTTTTGTTTTCGTAACTGTTATAATATTGACATTGGAGACTTGAACATATATTTCTTTATTCATGCGAAAGACGAGCTACGAGTACAGTATATATGCCTCGGGTTCTGATATATCAAGGAAGTCATATCCGAATTGTTCAAACAAGGTCTCCAGTCAAGTCTGAGATGACGCGCGCAGCAATGAGGAACTAAAAGAATTCCAAGAACATTATCAGCCAGGCAAGAAGATCCTTGAGGTCAGAAGATTTCAAGACTGGAGGACGAACTGTGATGAGGACGATGAAGTGTGGAAAGGTTGAATATGCAACTAACCAGATGGAAAGGAATAACCAAAGTATTCTTAAACGACAGAAGCTCCGAGAAAGCCTATGCCTGCTGTCAGCGAAAAAGCAATTGAACAGATTAAGTTGCGCCGCAGGAAGGCGAAAGTTAGCAAAAGAAGTAAGAAGTGTATGATAGGCAGGCCATACTGGTTGACTTTTGAGAGTTCGTAATTTAACTAAGACGAAAAAAAAGATAATTATTGGTATGGAGGCCGTTAAGCTCGTAACTGACTCGTGTTTATGAAAACGAAAAAACTAAGTAGAACCTGTTGTATACAAACAAAGTTTAGCAATTCGTTTCTATTTATTAGAGGAAACGTAAATAGTATGGCCACTTCGAATATCGCGAATATGAGAACAAGAATGAAAATTCTACGGTGGGATAAGAGCCGATTTGAGTTTTAAGCGTAAATGAATCAAGTCAGAAGTCTAGAAATTTTGAATGAATAAGCTGGAAGCCTTCCAAACATACGAAGACTTTCCTAGAAACCAAAACGAATATACTGTACATGGAGGAAACCTGGCGACGAAGCCATCAGATCAATTCAAAGCATTTGGGGTCTACCGTATATATACTGTATACAGGCAGATTGTGTTGCAACTTTATACCAAGATCTAAATACTCCAAGGAGTTATCTTTTACCTGCTCTACTTCATTGCCGTTTGCTAAATACACAAGGACACAGACACAAATATATATATATATATATATATATATATATATATATATATATATATATATATATATATATATATATATATAATATATATATATATATATATATATATATATATATATATATATATAATATATATATAATCAGTAAGCTGCAAACGTCCTTTAATATCAATTCGCTCTACCTCAGAAATAATATATTTTCATATATGTTACCGAAGGGAATTTTTAGTTGTGTGGGTTAATGCGTCCACTGTAGTCCTGAGTTCTTGTCCTTCGCTGGTTCGAGCCCACGGGACGACGAACTTATTATCAACTAAAAATTTCCCCTTCGGTAACATATATGAAAATATATTATTTCCGAGGTAGAGCGAATTGATATTAAAGGACGTTTGATAGCTTACTGATTGTATAAGAATCACGGTGATGTGATAAAAAAGTCATATGTATATGTATATGTATATATATATATATATATATATATATATATATATATATATATATATATATATATATATATATATATATATATATATATATATATAAATGTAGTTACAGCGACTTGGGACTTTTCCCCACTCTGGAATCACTCTTGAGCGTTAGGTAATCAAAGCGAGACCAAAAAATAACGACCGACTCATAGGAACGTTATACATGGGTTCTGTTCTCTCCAAAACTCATCAATACAGCACTTAAATTCTCAAAGGAATTGAAATGACTGAGACACCAGTTATTAGAGGTCACCTTACAACTTGCAAATAAGGTCATTAATAAAAAAAATGCAAGTTTTGCATTATCATCAGAGACATCACCTTAAGTAAGTGCTTCTGTTGAAATCATTTTATGTCGTTAATTAAAATGGTTTTCAAGAGAGTGTCATAAAAGCCTTCCAGGACGCAGCGCAACAGAAAACCGACAACTTCGTCTCAAGTGAGCGTATAAAGCAAAGGAAGTCTTTTCCTTTAAATATGCAACAAGAAAGTTGATTGCTCCACAACTTTTTAAGGTTATACTCCCAGTCATGTTGTCTTCCTCGGTCTTACATATCTACAAGATAGATACAGATCTATTGTAGTTTCCTAATAACTTTGCAATTAAACATTTGGTCAATGAGAATATGATGATGGACTGAATATTGTCCAAAACCCGATACCTATAAAGACTGTCTCCTGCATACTTTGGATCGTGGGGAAAGAGAGGGAGGCAAATACCATATATACAGTATATGCTGTAAAATATGTCGAAACAAACGTCGCATTTCTTTTTTGTACTTATTTAAGATACAACCACAAAACCATTCCTTCCGTCTACAGAAACGGCCCTTAAGACTTGGTCATTTCCGAGAGAAAGTTTAACACAGTAACTTAGTTAAGCTTGCGGTTAGGATCGGCAGCCGAGGCAGGTAGCCTTAGGGGTAGGAAGGAGCTTTTAAAAGTTAAACCAGTTTTTATGGGATATAAACATCGTTATTATGTGTAGTGGCGTGCATTACCACAGCAGACAAATCAAATCTAAGGAATGAATATATGGACGCCCTCAATACAGTTTTTTTTTTATTCATCCATTCATTTGGGTTCGTCATAAATTGAACCCTTTTATTGTTATTGCATCAGTCTGTCAACTCGAATGTCAGTTGTTTACCATAGGGATATGCACCTATTAAGCATTACTAAGCTCTAGATACACATACGCCAGTATTTGGATTATATATAACCTCCATACGCTAGCTAGCCCCTTTTGCTATGTGACTTCTTTCTTCCAAGGACAGCGAGTGAAGTGGTGCTCTTAGATTAAATATTTCCTGTGTCCTTTAGTCATCTTGAATACTACAGTGATTCCCCTCAGTCTCATTTCCTTTTTCAGAAGCTGAATCTGGGTGAATAACGACTGAAAAGACAGCACCTATTCTTTACATTAATACCGTACGTAACGAAACTACTTTTCAGACTGTATTTGTTTCAGTAACTATCACCCTTCAAGGATATCCATGAATAATCATACTCGATTGCTAAAGGTATTTCGTCACTGAGGAAATGGAGAGCGAGAGAGCGAAATAGATGAGAGAGATCAAGGAAGACAGAAGCAACAAAAGGAAAAAAAGAGCAAATGGTTATCTGTTACTCTGTGTCAGACGGCGAGAAACGCAAGCAAGCAATCAAGAAGTCACTGGCAACGTCCTTCTTGTAAATATGCTCCTTAGATTTGAAAGACAGATCCCCTTGTGACTGCACTATGTATTAACGCTTGTCTTGATCACTTGTCAAGGAAACCGCTTCCACACTTTCTCCTGCCATCACTCTTCAACCAATCTATCTTATTAACTTCAGGAAAGTCTCCGCTTCTCTCTCTCTCTCTCTCTCTCTCTCTCTCTCTCTCTCTCTCTCTCTCTCTCTCTCCTGTAAATGGCCTGTTGCCGCTCTATCTCTCCGTGTTTAGAGAGAAAATCAGTAGCCTTGCAACTTAGGACTTGCAAGTAGGAACCTTCACGGTTTACCACTTCCCTTCAAGAGCGCTTCGTAACAGAACAGTTTCAATCAAGAGACTCGATGAGACTACGCTTCACTGTCTGAGTGAATGAGTGCGTGTGCGTGTGTGGGTGTGGCTGAATCATTCGAGCGCATGTGCGTGTGTGTGTGTGTGTGTGTGTGTGTGTGCTGTGTGTGTGTGAGTCATTTTCACTTGAAACAAATGACCATACCAATTAACCGGCTGAGTCTGCAACCATTCGTTTTCGGTTAATTTCTTTCACCCACAAGATGAATTTCCAGCTGGCTTCGTTAGGTTGTCGGTTAAAATTATTTCACAAAACCACACACAGCCATTTTCACCAAACGTTCAGAAGGTCATTTATGGACCAATGATCAGCTTCTGATATTTTTGTTATAAATGTGACTCATTTGTTATAACTATGACTCAATGTATTTCGTAAGCGCCCTCATTTACACAATAAAATCGTTTCATATGTTTACAGAGGTTCTGGTCCCCTTCTATTCATTTCCAGTGCATGATAATAATTATTGACCATGAATTATCATCCTTATAAACCACGAACAAACCACGAAACTGAACAAGCCAGAAAAGCCGTCAAAAGGCTAAGCAAGTTCCCAGAGAAGAGAATATCCATAAGTGTGGGAACAATGTACAGAGAAGAAAAAAAATTGGCGACACCATGGCATTTCAATGGAATTCGACTGTTGGTGTTCTGTAAAACGGATTAGCCTGCACCAGTTCCACAGCAACTGGAGTTGTCAAGGCGAGTTGACCGCTTTTCTCCGGATGAGCCACCTCGTGTAGCTTTTTCTCTCATTTTCGCTTTTATTTTCGAAGGCCTATGCTAAACAGAATAACATCTAAAACACTAAAACGTTACTAAACGATCCGTCATTTGTTAGCTATTATTTTAACCCAGATGAAATCAGCAGATGTATTCATTCCCGAGTGTTGTGTTTAGTGGGAGTACTTGATATCAAAAGAGACAAGTGCTCTCTTTGAGTTACGTAAAGGAAGCAGCTGATGCGTCTTATTTCCATCTGTGCTTCCTTTTTCTCGAAATAAACAATCAGACGACGAAGACGCCGACTACTTCGGGTGCTTTCATTTTCGCCTCCAAAGTTGGGAGGCATTCTATCCCTGACAACGTCTCGATCACTCACCCAGAACACCGCACCAGACCAGACTAGGCTATGGCAGAATTGGGTGGAGGGGACGCATTTCTGACTAGGTCATGTACGATCAATTGTCCTCAAAACTTTAATGTCGTCTTAAAATTGAGCGTTGCATTCTGTTGCCGCATATCATCGTCATTATTTTTAAAGGGAGGAACAACTGTATACTGACGGTCAATTATCGGTGAAATCAGGTCTTAATTGCAACTGAAGTGCAAGAAAACATTGCATTTCTATATTCAACATATATTTACGTTTCGTCAACCTGGTAACTTTCAGTGCCAAGCACAGTAGCCTACACGACAGAACTACCGTGATCTCCTATGGCTTGAGCTGACACACATTAACAACTCGGAGGAAGTGTATTTTGCGCGACAGAAAGGAATGTACGAAAAAATCAAATCTTTAAACGTCCTTAGAAAAACACGATATTGGATTCTCCTATATTCTGACAAACTCATGAAATACAAAATGAGCGAAATGGAGACCATGTCGGGTTTCTGCAATGGAGGCACAGAACAAATGTATGCCCCTCACCAGGGCAGACAGAAGAATTTATTCCTGCTAGTCCAAACGAGTGGGAAGTAAGAAGTTGTGATCGTGGCGCAAGTTCTCCGTTAAAAGGCGAAGCAGTATAAGACAGACGTGAAGGGGGAGGAGGAGGAGGAAAGCTCCTTCACAGAGTCGCTCCCTCCATCACGCGTACCAGGTCCCCAGCACCATGACCCACATATGAGGAGCGTAGTAGTATTAGTAGTAGTACAGGTGGTGGTAGTTACCTGCCACCCCCCTCCCTCCCTCCCCTCGTCCGAGACGAAGAGCGAGCGCTGTTCACTGACCGACCGACCGTCAACCATCGGAGGACTTTCTCCATATTTACACCCAGGGAGCCGCCACACACAACCTTTCTTGTGAATCACACGCGATCAGTGCTATAATCTATTACGACCCCACCATAGCAATTGCTTTCGGTTTTTATGCAGCTAGAAAAAACATAACCAGGCATAAAGGCGCGGCACTTAGGTTCGTCGGCGATGTTCACTTGGGGCAGAAAGAGAAAAACAGAAAGCAGAAAGCAGCCTTGGTGCGCCGGGTGGCTCGCTTATCTGCCCTCCGGTGTATATCATTATCCCTTATCGTATCTCCGGCAAGACTACAATTCTAGGTCTTTGCCACATTGTGATCTATTTCTCTTCGGCTCTCTCAGAATACCTCGGGAAAAATGACTGAATCTGGGTCATTCTAACGTAGTGGGAAAATAATAAAATGGGGTGTCTCAAAATATTTTCTAAAGAGCAATATGCTATCAGAAGCCTTGTAATTAGACTACATTACAAAAACAATTAAAGTCGGTTTCGCCCGAGAGATAAAGTGCTAAAGAACCCAACACTGTTACAACGAAACGACATGCACGAAAGGGGAGGGACCCCTGAAACATTCAGTCATTACTTGAGGAGAAAACTAATTGTTGATCAAATGGCCCTCACTCAAAGTATTGCCATTACTCCCCCAACCATTCGCCGACAGGCTACGGCTCTCTCTCTCTCTCTCTCTCTCTCTCTCTCTCTCTCTCTCTCTCTGTATGTGTGTGTGTGTGCATGAGACAGAGAGAAAGAGAGAGAGAGAGAGAGAGGGTACTTGGACAAGACAGCACATATAGTACAATGGGTAGCAAAAAAAATTCTCAGGAATATGCAAATCTGAATCCCATTAACCCCTACAGGTATTTCAAAATATCATCATGCAGTTAAGTTACAAAGAATAATGGGCTCATAATTAATGTCCTAACATTTCCATTCGGAGCAAGGTAGACTAAGCATGGAGGTATTTACAGGACATTACTCATCAATGTAATAAGCAAGGCTTGGATAAGACACGAGTTAATAGCTATATAACAACCGCAATGTCATTCAAGGAAGGGAGGTAAGTATACATTTTCCAAACAATGATTTCTGTTTTCAAACAACCAGAATCCAGTTCTCAGTTCTGCTAATATTCTGCACTTGGGGACAACCCCAAATGGTGTCTCTCCGTGAAAGCTCAGAGCAATTATTTCACCTCCGGTCTTTCCCGTCGTATTAACTCCAGTATTTGTACCTAAGCTCTCTCTCTCTCTCTCTCTCTCTCTCTCTCTCTCTCTCTCTCTCTCTCTCTCTCTCTCTCTCCTTATATGCGCGTATGAGAAGTCAACAAAGTTTGTCTGACTTATTAGACTAGTGTGAAGGAACTCGAGTGACATCTCATGTGCTGGTCTTCTCTGATTTCAACGTCTTGATTCATGAACTTTGTTTCTCCTTCGCTGTTCTTTGGTACCCAACAGCTTTGTGGTGACCTTTCCTTCTCAGTTCTTTTCCATTGCGTATTATTTTTGTTTTATATAAGAAACCAAGGGTGTGTGTGTGTATATATATACTGTATATATATAAATAAATATATATATATATATATATATATATATATATTATATATATATATATATATATATATATATATATATATATATATATATATATATATATATATATATATATAAGCTATATTATTCAATTCAGTGATGAATTGAAAATAAAAATTCTAGTTTTATTGAGAAATGAAAATAACATATACAGTTATACA
Organism: Macrobrachium rosenbergii; assembly: GCF_040412425.1. NCBI lineage: Eukaryota > Metazoa > Arthropoda > Malacostraca > Decapoda > Palaemonidae > Macrobrachium > Macrobrachium rosenbergii. The sequence continues at coordinate 85,586,198 of NC_089748.1, read as the reverse complement.
TTTCTCTTCACATAAATATATATGTATATTCATATATATATATATATATATATATATATATATATATATATATATATATATATATATATATATATATATATAAATATATATATATATATATATATATATATATATATATATATATATCTTCTACCCTACCCCCAATCCCTACCTACCCCGTCCCTACTTGGAGCGTACAAACGGGTTTGCAGGAGGAGGGTGGATGTCTCCCCTACCCTCCCAATCCTCTACCTACCCCACCCCCACCCAGGCCGGACAAACCGGTTTGTAGGGGTAGGTGGCTGTGTCATGTCTCCCCTATTGTCACCCAGGGAAGGACAAACAAGATCCACTCACATATTACTATTATAGATGTATAATATATTATATATAACAGATACATATATGTATATATATAATATAATATAATATTCATAATATATATATATATATATATATATATATATATATATATATATATATGCTTAAAAAAATCACAGCTGATGCATGTGACTTTAGCACGTAAGCAAATACTACAGGAAAATGACAGGCAGAAGTTCAGTAACAAGACTTTTCACATCTTGTTTATTCATGTTGCGTGAATAAACAACACATGAAAGCACCTACTGTACATATACGTGTATATACATATACATATATATATATATATATATATATATATATATATATATATATATATATATATATATATATGAATCGCTTACAGGAAAAGGTGAAAGGAAAGATTGCAGACATTGAGCTTTCCTCTTTATTTCAAGACCTGATCACAGTAACAGGGCGCTTCTTATCCTGATATGCCACAGGTCCACTTCGGTATCGGATATATATATGATACAGTAAGATTGTGAAACCAGGGATATCACAAAATCCCTGAAATTTTCAGGAGCTTCATGAAATTACCAATTCACTTACAAACATTTGATCACAGAGGGGTTAGTACTAAACACAGCGAAACAGTGATTCATCTACACTGTTTTGCCATGTCTAGTACAAGCCCCTTGGGAATCAAATGTGTTTCACTATGTTTAGTACCAGCCCATTTGATCCCTGAGGGGCTAGTACTGAACACGATGATACACATTTGAGCCACAAGAGGCTAGTACTAAACACGGCGAAAGTGAAGATGAATCACTGTTTCGCCGTGTTAAGCTCTAGCCCCTCGTGGATCAAATGGCCATGAGTGAATTGGTGATTTCACAAATTCCCTGGTTTCACAGTGTTACTGTAACACACACACACACACACCTACAGCACACACACACACACACACACACACACACACACACACACACACACACACACATATATATATATATATATATATATATATATATATATATATATATATATATTACAGTAAAACTGTGAAACCAGGGATTTCATGAAATCCATGGAGTTTTCAGGAATTTGTGAAATCACCAATTCATTCATGGACATTTGATCTACGAGGGACTGGTACTTGACACGGCAAAACAGTGATTCATCTACACTTTCACCGTGTTTAGTACTAACCTCTCGTGGGTCAAATGCGTATCATCGTGTTCAGTACTAGCCCCTCGGGGATCAAATGGTCTGGTACTAAACATGGTGAAACACATTTGATTCCCAAGGGGCTTGTACTAGACATGGCAAAACAGTGTAGATGAATCACTGTTTTGCTGTGTTTAGTACTAGCCCCTCAGGGATCAAATGTTTGTAAGTGAATTGGTGATTTCACGAAGGCCCTTAAAATTTCAGGGATTTTGTAAAACCCCTGGTTTCACAATCTTCCTGTATCATATATATATATATATATATATATATATATATATATATATATATATATATATATATATATATATATATATATATATATATATCCGATACATGCAGTGGACCAGTGGCATATCAGCATAAGAAGCACCCTGTTACTGTGATCAGGTCTTGAAATAAAGACAAAAGCTCAGTGTCTGTGACCTTTCCTTTCACCTATTCCTGCAAGTTCTTATGTATATATATATATATATATATATATATATATATATATATATATATATATATATATATATATATATATATACATATATACATATACACATACACATATATATAAGTGTTTTTCACGTGTTTATTCACGCAATGTTAATAAACAAGATGTGAAAGGTCTTGGTACTGAACTTCTGCCTGTCATTTTATATATATATATATATATATATATATATATATATATATATATATATATATATATATATATATATATATATATATATATACATAATAGCAAACATAAAACAAACAAAATAGAGCAATATTTAGATAACACTCAGTAATTCCTATAAGAAATAGGATCATCCAAACACAAAATGCACAGACAACAGAAGAAAAAGTAATGATTTCTTCTGCTGGTAAACTGTCACTCTCTTTTGGGTAGTCTCATTTAGTTCAACATAATTTAAAAAGTTTCAGATAAGCAAGGTTCAAATGCAGAAAGATCCCGATTGTGTCCCCATTCTGAGACTTCCGTAACATTTCAAGTAGCAGAGGAATCTTTCTAACCCAATTATGGATACAACTCTTTCATCAACACACTATACAATGTAGAAAGTTGCTCTAGCTTTCCCCCTCACTTTGAATTCACTGGTGCTTGAAGATGATGATCTTTCTAATATAGCAAACTTTAAACGTAATTTGTATTTTTACTAGGATATAAACCTAGGCTTTCATAAATGGAGTTACTTGTGCAAGGAGTGCTTCGGCTGTCTTGACTCAAAACAGAATCCTAACACCTAGGCATATGGCCTGACCCGACCTCGTGAGTCCTCCTACTTCCTATGTGTGAATCAGCCTCTGACTACTAGAGGGGTGGTTGTGGATGGTAAAAACTACCCTTATGAAAGTGTAGATTTGTATCCTAGGAAAAATACAAATTACATTTACAATTTGTTATTTGCTCCAAGAGGAATACAAACCTACGCTTTCATAAATGGAGACTTACTCTGGGGTGGGAGGCTGATATGTCCCTAGTAACCTGGATGGGCATGCCCTGTGTATGAAGCACCTATGGAAGGCACTAACTATGGTGTTTAGGTCACAGACCTAGTCACTAACCAACTACTGGCATAATGCCCTGTACTCACCAGTTCTTGACGTCTTGCCTGGTACTCTTGAGTTCCTGTTGCTGAGTTCATCCTCCCCATGTTGGAGGGGATGGGGCCCTACGCCTTAGATGACCTGCTGTGCTGCAACTACGGGACCCAGTGTGTACATGTCTAGGAACTTGTGGGCAAAGTCTCAGGTAGAAGGATGTGAAAATGGTTTAGCACATCCATACTCCTGCCTCCAGTACCTGAAAGAGGGAATGGTTCCTCCCATATACCACTGAAGAGGCAATGGCCCAGATGTCATGAACTTTTATCTTTGCTGTAGGCACTACTTGTCCCTGCTGGAGTCATAGGCCCTGGTGATGACTTCTCTCAGCCAGAAGAAGATGGTGTTCTTAGATACCTCCTTCTTTGTTCTGCCCAAACTGACAAAGACCCTCTTGCATGTGGGTCTCAGTGCCATCCTCCTCAGATGCTGCCTTGGGCTCTCACTGGACAAAGCAACCTCTTTTTGCCTCCCCCAACAAAGTCCTTCGGGGAGAGGATGGAGAAACCTTTATTCTAAGGCCAGGACTGAAGGGTCTTGAGTCTTAGCCACAAAATTAGGCATGGACTGCGGTGAAATGGATGACCAACCTCTGGCATGAGCGACAACATACAAGAGGCCTCAGAGCTCCCTGATCCTCTTTGCAGAGGTGAATGCCAGGACACTGTCCTAAGAGTAAGGTTCCTGTCTGAGGCCTGCTGGAGGGGTTCATAGGGGGCTCCCCATAAGGTGGCAAGGACCTTGGTGACATTCCACTTTAGGGCACTCACCTCTCTTGTAGGACAATTCTTATGGATCCCCTTTAGGATGGTTAACAACTTCCAAGACTTAGAGAGATTGATGCCCCTTGACCTGAAGACCTGATTGAGAGTTGCCCTCTAGCCCTTGATGGCCATTACCGACAGGGTCTTTCCACTCCTCAGGAAGACCAGGAATCTGCAATGTCCTTCACAGACGTCTAGAAGTGATTGAGACCCCTCTGAAGACACCAGCAACAATGCTCTGTCCACTTCCCTTGCTAGACCCCAATCAAAGAGGGGCTGAGGATATCTGTAATGGTTGCTGCAGAGTCTTTTGGAAAATCCCTTCTTTTAGAGGATCGCTGGATAGTCTCCAACCATGAAGCCAGAGGAAGGCTATTTTCCAATGACACCTTCCACTGTGCTACTTCACCAAAAGCTTGGGTGGTTGGAGCAACTCTCTTGGGATATTCACCAGCAGGGAGGCAGGTTGGCATACCACTCAGTCTGAGGCCACAGAGGAGCCACCAGGGTCATCTGTAGGCCTTGGGACTGGTAGAGCCTGTTTAGTACCCTTCTTAGTTAACAGAATGGAGGGAAGGCATACACATCTCTGTTATCCCATGGTTGTTGGAAGGTGTCCTGCACCGCTGCCCTCTGGTCTGGTATCACGGAGCAGTGCAGTCAACTTCTCGTTGGCGACTGTCACAAAGAAATCAATCAGGGGACTGCCACAAATCTAGAAGGCTGTTTATTATTCTTTAGCTCAGAGACCACTCCATCCTGATGGCCTTATCCTTTCTGCTGAGCAAGTTGGCCACTACGTTTCTTTTTTCCCTGTATGTACCTAGCTGTCAGTTCCAGGTCTTGGGATGCTGCCCGCTCATGCATCACTAGCGCCAACTTACAGAGGGTGAGAGACACCGTCCCGTCCTGTTTTTTGACAGGACTGCTATCTGGGAAACCCAAAAATTCTAAAGCACGGGAAATCTTTGTGAACGCTGAAAGGCTTGGCATTCAATTCTGCTTTAGCCTTATGTCTGAAAATAGTACAGGGAAAACCACTAGGTCTTTAAACGAGAAAAGTGAGACACCTTCGGCCAATCTGCCCTCCTTTCCTAACTCTTCCTTCAGGATGAGAAGGCGAGTCCCACGTTTGGAGACTGGGATCTCTCGCATTTGGTATCTTTTCTTGAGAAGAATTTTATGGACTTTCAATGAACTTGTCATAGAGGTCTTTCCTTTGGATCCTTCCATTTTCCTCTCATTAAAGCCTAAATGTGAATCCAAGAATTTCAGCCCTTGCTCACAGTGCATGTTCTCATGGCAAGCAAATACGTATTGACAAGTTTTATTTATGCACACACACACACACACACATGAGTATATATATATATGTATGTATATATATATATATATATATATATATATATATATATATATATATATATATATATATATATATATATATATATATATATATATATATATATATATATATATATATATATAT
>NC_089748.1:85525798-85573298 GCF_040412425.1 Macrobrachium rosenbergii | reverse complement strand
ACATATACATATATACATATATATGATATATATGTATATATATATATATATATATATATATATATATATATATATATATATATATATATATATATATATCACCTATCAAAATAGTTGCCAGAATCAAAGCAGAGGAGCGAGGCGCATTGAGGCAGCATTAGAAATTCTTGAACTTGTTGATATTCACAAATAAACGGTGAACCTAATCAACTTACAATGAAGGCCAGGAGGATAGCGTGACATTACACAGTTCTTCGAAAATGTATCTGTATGATTATTCTCATGTTTTCTTCTAACAACACAATAAGCTCAATGGTTTCTTCTTAGTTTAACCTAACATCTGTCAAATGCTAAGCAATCAGCGTGAATACAGAGTGATATGACGAATAATCAATTTAATTCTACCACGGTTAAATAACGGCCATACCTCTCTCATACAGACCACATTCCGATCAAAGTCGTTGCAACAATGATCATAGTATTTCAGTAGGATCATTTATATTTTTATTGCCTAGAAACAACTCTGCGATAGCGACCATGTGAAAATGGTCCCATATTACCATTGCCAAACCACGAGCTGAGAACACTGCCCACGGGCACCAGTATACCCGCCTTTGAAAGAGTTAGTCAGAGAAAGACTAAACATTAACTGGATGACACCGAGCCCTACAGGCTTCTTTTTTTGTTTCCTGCTCCACAGGTTGTAAAATAATTTAAAGTAAATCAGTCAGTTAGGAAATGAATGCGTGGTAGACAGATGAATCAACAATACAATTTGCATCATCTTTATCCAATCATCCCTTTCGCTTATGGTCTGGTGCCTATTAAAATTATAGGTCATTTTACAAAACACCTGCAAGGTTTTGTGAAAGAGCCATACAGACTTCTTTCTCATATGAATGATATGAAATTTGAAAAGAATTTTTATTTCTTTACACTTCCTAAGGTAACTATTTTCCTTTTCATTTTCCCAAAAGAGTGATTGATGCCCGTAGAACAGAATGATGTTTCACTGGATGTCGATGGGAAACCGGCGCCTATTACATCCATTGAAAATTAACTTGCTTTTTAACTTTGTTATCACTGAGGCCTATTGAAGTTACAAACACATGGACACTCATTGATAATAACAAAATTCAAAATAAAAATATCTGGACTATGCTTTTTTTTATTCAAAAGCATCGGCAGTTGTTGCTGATTCCTGTTACCCATGCAAGGCCCTTGCAAAAATAAATCAAAACAAAAGAAACAACTGTGCTATGCAGACATTCCAGGACCATTTTAGATTACCTGACTGATAAATCATTATCAGAACAAGCCATAAGAGAATGGAATCTCTGCCGCTGAGTAAAAACATTACAAAACTAAAACATTCCTACACAGTTTTGAAAATATCTTATTTTATCCAGGTCCAAAGGAAGAACAGTTCAGATACCTTACAGAAATACCAAATTCTGAAATAATTCATATTTTTCCTAGCCGATGCACCTACGCTTTCATAGATGGAGTTACTCATGCTTGGTGGGCTTCGGCTGTTGCTGAATCATCTCGAAAAACAAAATACTATCAAGTAGTCCTACCGTGACCCCTGACCTGAGCTGGCCTTACTCTTCCATTGTGTGAACTAGCCCATCCGCAGCTATGCTCTACTTCACAGTTTGGTAGAGATCGGAACTATGCGGGGTGGTATGAGGAGGGTAAAAATATACCTATGAAAGCATAGGTTCATTTGCTAGGAATAATACATATTACTTCAGCATTTGGTGTTTGTTCTGACGTGAATACGAACCTACACTTTCCTAGATGGAGCCTCACTAAGAGGCGGGGGGTCGATCTCTCGTAGGGAAGTAATGGTGGGCGTGTTTCTGCAAAAATCAATGTTGCACCTACCCGACTTCCAAGGGCTCAACTAGACTAAACTAGAACTCAGGTTGCTATCGGTATGTATCACTAGAATGCCACATTCTTTGTACTCCCCATTCTTGTCTGGCATTCCTGACATCCTCCTGTCATTTCTTGGGATGAGCCCCGAAGGTCTTAATACTACTAAATCACCTGGTGGGTTTATACCACTGGGCCCAAGGTGAAGTGTCTAAGAACTTGTGTGCCAGATCCCTGAGGTAGAAGGAAGTGCAGGCAAACTGTCTTCTCCAGACCCGTGCCTTCAGGAACTGTAGGACCAAATAGCTCTTCTAGAAAGCTACTGACGGTCCAATGCCATGAGTCCTTATCCTGCCCAGGGGAGGGTTGTCTCATTCTACAGCATCATCAGCTAGAAGGGGACCATGTTCCTGGAGATATCCCTCTTCCCTCCTCTTGTGCTGATGAATAGTCTCCTGCAGGTGGGTCTGTGGGGGAGCTGTTCACTCAAGGTAGGCTCTCAGGGCTCTCACCGTGCACAGAAGTATCTCATCCTTATCATCCCTGACAAAGTCTTTCCACAATATGATTCAGCAGGCTTCGAATCATAGGTCTGGAATTGAAGGGTTCGGAGTTTTTCCACAAAGTCTGGGACAAAATAAGTTCTATACCCCATGGCCAGAGCATTCATGTGAGGGCAGCCCTATAACCCTTGACTGAAGCGACTGAGAGGGCTCTTTCCCATCACAGGCAGACCAGGAAGTGTGCTACTTCCTTTACATACTAGCTTATGGTCCCCAGAACTCAACAGGTTAATGCCCTGTGAAAGGACTGCTCTGTACCCCTTAAGGGTAGTCACTGAAAAAGGAATTATCTTACCTTAGGAAGACTAGGGAGTCTGCTACCTCCTTCACTGACGAACTAAGGGGATCGTGACATCTCCAACATCAATGACAGTACTCTGTCCACTTGACCTGTGTAATCTGTCTGTTTCCCCTGGCAGGCTCCACCAGAGGAAGGTTTGAAAGTGCCTGTGCTGGCTGCTGCAAAGTCCTTCAAAAAGCCCTTCTTTCTAAGGAGTTGTTGGATAGCCTCCAACCATAAAGCCAGAGGTTGGCTACATGTTGATTTCACCTTCCACTGTGCTCCCGCACCAGAGGGTTGGGATGTTGAGACAGCTCTAACAGGATGTCTATCAGAGGCCAAAGTAGGTTAGCGTACCACTTTCCTCTCCATGATGATGGTGTGTTCCTCCTCCTTTGGTCACTGGGAGGACTGAAAGCACGCTCTGCCCCTTGGAACCAGCTTTTCGAGGGAGACCATATGTCCCAGGAGGATGTGCCACCTGGTGCAAGATGAAATGCGGTCCTGGCCGGAACTGCTGCTTGAGCAGGACATGGGTCAACCACCAGCAGGGCTTTTGCCACACCAGAGGGCAGTCAGTCTCCCTGCCTTCAGACAGGCACTGGCCGCTTCTCCTCTCCATGGAAATAAAGGGAGAGTGTGGAGCCAACCCCTATCGGTGCTCAGCTGCCCACAGGAGGGGTTACAACGAGGCCTCCCAGTTTCCAGAATGTCTAACTGCTTAGATCAATGTGATTCTGCCTTCAGAGATGTTGAGCATAGGCCAACTCTCTAATCTTGAATCTAAGCAAGTGGCAATGAATCTTTCGACGTCCAATCTTGAAGAGAAGAGGGACCTGTTGCTGTCCTGTCCTGGTGAGTGATGACTGGAATATACAGAAGTAGAGTGGGATGTTGCTCTGTCCCGTCAGTCTCAAGAGGGGTTACAAGCTTTCTTAGACCTAACTCTCAGAGAGAAGAGGGACCTCTTGCTGTCCTGTCCCAGTGAGTAACAGCCAGAACAGAGGGAAGCAGAGCGGAACATTCCTCTGTCCTGTTGGTCTTGACAGGGGCTCCGAGCTCCGTTCAGACCTACTTCTCGAGTAGGAGCAGGGACAGAGGAGTTGCTCTGCTGTCGACACTGATCCCTCTCCATCAACCTGACAATGACGTGCCTGCCCATCCCTCACACTCATCACACATGTCGTCCCTTGAACATTTCCTCTCCCCACTCATCATGGACATAAATTTACTGCATGGCCTACCCTCATTAGCACAACAACTGACATTGGGCTTATTGAAGTTTTTGCCCTCGCCAGAACAACACCTGAACTCTGGCCTTAATACTCTCCTCCATCATAGCCCTATGCACAAAGAATAGAGGTGGGGGGCAGGGAGTCACACACACACATGGATAATGAACAGCACCTCCAGAAAAACAAAGGCCACATAACATGTGCTCAAGAAAAACACCAAGGAACACAGAAGGTAGGCAACACTCCTGCCCTTTGGAAAAACACACTGACTACACCCAAAAGGTGCACTAAAAGGAAGGTAGGGGATCACCAACACATGAGGGGACTCACACTATCACTCGTTACGAACAAAGATGATCACCAAGCAGCTAGTGCACAGAGCTTCTCACAACAGGTATGCACACGACCCTTCTCTTTGAGAAAAAGGGTCAGTAAAGATACACAAGGCACACAAAATTATACACTGCTACTGGAGGAGAGAAACACTTGAGGGGATAACCCTGATGCAGAAATAACATAAAGGGCACTCACACTTTATGCACACAAAGACAAAGTACGACAAAAACAGGAGATAACTCAGTGAACATGCTAAAGCAGACGTGGCTGTAAGCGCAATGAAAGAGTAAGGCCCCCATTCATGCTCAGCACCGGTCTTAAGATTTGTAGAAAGGTGGGAGGAGGGTTGGACGGCGGTACGTGAATGTGGTTGTTTTTAGTCGGTACAGACTGTTGCACAGATAAAGCGTAGCGACTTGTTTAAAATTATGTATAAATAGCCCATTCACTGCGAGACACGGTTGTTCTGTAGGAACAGTGTTCAACAACGTGGCCTACCCGCCAATGAATCACATCGCACCTCAAAAGAAAGCGCCATTGGGCTGACACGAGGTCAGAAGAAAACACAAAATCCCGAGATGATGTTTTCAGCGAATATTTCCGACGTTACCTTCTTGATATTGTACCAGCCTATGTATCAAAACACCATTCATTTAGCTATGTACATATATTTCACAGCCGTATGTTTTAGACTTGTATAATTGTATGTTTGCCTCTGTGAAGAAGCACAGAGGCCTGTAATTAATCCCTTTGTCCTTGCCTATCAAAGGTTAGGACTACGTTACGGCCCGCAAGGGTTTTTGACTTGTGTGAATTTTATATGAATAAATCAGTTGTAACCTGACCTACACTTTCGCTTACACCTCATTCTCACAGTTCTATGGTTGAAATACATGCCCGTGCGTGAACGGAGGTTACTTCGATGCAGATCTGTATTTGTCATTTCAGTAATACTGAGTGTCGTCTGCGAAACGCAACTTCAGGAAATCTTTTAACTATGGCAGAAGTATGGGTTTTTCAGATCTAGTCACTTACATTTAAATTAGCAATTGGAGACAGTTGATTCCTTATATGGATGTCAGTTTCAGTGTAGGGTAATCCCTGTATATGATAAGGGCATTTATTCACTTTTTTCACCAAGTTTGTGCAGATAAGTAAGAAAATTTCTGTTGTATGACTGGAATTGGGAGAAGCTATATGGATGTAATTTTGTTATAGGGTACTGCCTGTATATGATAGACACATTTACTTATTTTTTTACCTTTGTTGGTTTGTACGGATAGGAAGTAGGAAAATGACTGTATTTTATATGTGTAGATATATATATATATACCAATTGATTTTATTAAATCCTAACAAATCTAATATAGGAACATATAATACATGAGGCTTAAAGTCATCAAGTTCTTACTGTGGCTAAAAAATAATTAATGATAGCAATTATAAGTGCCTTGGTGGTTAAGTAAGGGAGTAAGTGCACCTTTCTGGCTCTTGGTGGCAGCAAGTTCGATTCACGCTGGAGCTGTCAAGGGGTTAGAGAAAAGTACTTCTGGTGACAGAAATGCACTCGGGACGTGCTTTAGATCCCTCGTATAAATGTAGTTCCCATTGCTGATTGATTAGCTTGGTTTCAACAACATATAACAGCCATTAAATTAACTACAATTACAATATAGCCTATAAACATGTGCTAAGGTTAAAAAATACTATGCTAAGTGGTGAATTTTACCAAATGCATGCTATCTTTCCTTCATATAGTCCTTATGGAGCACAGTCCAGCTGGCAAGTTTCCGGGACGATATTCCCAAGCATCTGAGGAGATATCGCCACACTGTATTTTAGGTCCTCATAAGATCTCCCCATCGCTAAATACCGTAGTGTGGCAGCCAGACTATTGGCAGGAGATATAGAGCACAAATTGCCACAGCTTTCAGTTTGCTGTTGGAGAGTACCTCGGCCATTACTCTAGCATGTCCAAGCAAATGAGCAATTCACACAGACCAGGTCCTGACGTCAATGCATGCTGTTTCTTTCGATGCTCCTCCCCCTCCCCTTTCTACATGTCTGGGGACAAGTCTGAGCTTGAATGACCCGCCTAAGGCCAGCTCAGGTCATGGGTGACCCTAGGTCTACTCAATAGCAATTTGTTTTTTGAGATGGCTCAGTGACAGTGAAGCACGCCAAGCACGAGTAACTCCATCTATGAAAGCGTAGGTTCATATTCGTGTTGGAAGAAATAACCTAAGCATCAGTGACGTCCATCTGTCTTGTAGTTATTCTTTTTCTTATTCATTTTCGAGGTCTCTACAGTATTTGTTGCAGTCCTCGAGTCCTGATGTTCGAGTTTATAAGAGCCTGCTTATGACTGCCTTTTATATTTACCATCTTTACTTTTTTTTCAGAACACATGCCTTGCATGTAACATAATATAAATTCATACCATTTTCTTTTCCGCGATTCTGCTCACACTCAGATAAACATTTATTACACGTCTTTATACATAACACTATACTATACTTTACTTGATGTAAAAAATCATCCAACACCTCGATGCATACAAACACAAAGGAGAACAAGAGCAAGAATAAAGATCTTGCTGTTCAGTATTCCATTCCATGAAAGCCGGTGTGTCCGGAGAACCTGTGGAGAGCCATCATTTTAAGCAGAAGAAGAATGGCACTCGAAAGTCGATGTTTCGACACGAGAAAAGAGCCAGAAAGTGCGTGGAATGAAGATGTTATGAAGAAGACCGTGATGGAACCGAAAAGACATACACCATCTTCATTATAATCAATATACGTCATATGCTTGGTCCTGACCAGAAGAATTACAAGGCAGACTCACCCAGGAAACTTTTCTGACCTTTCCACTGTCCGCTCTGGGTGAATTTCACGCTTTGCGCCATGAATGTCCTCGTTATCTAAACACACAGACACTGGCTAAGAAGGTGAACCGTTAAGCTATCACCGATTACAGCCTTCGCCAAACAGATAAATCACTTCCTTGTATTGTTTCTATTTTTCTGAAAGGTCTTGCGTAATATAGCAGAGGTCGATTACATACCAACATTTTCAAGGCGAGCTGTAATGAAGAGCATCAAGGTGAGGAAGCATCTAGTCATCTATAACTGACGATGCGGAAAAAATGGAATTCGTATGAAGGATGTTTCTACGAATGCTCAAGCTGAAACGACTCTGTCGTACCTTCACTCGGCATATGTAATACACACACACACACACACACACATATATATATATATATATATATATATATATATATATATATATATATATATATATATATATATATATATATATATACAGTATATATATATTGAAATAGCCATACGGCTTGAAATTAAGTTTTGAAACAGAATAGGCAACTGTAACCATGTGTTTTTTCATACACGAACACGTCGGTATTACTTAGGGTATTTCCTTGATACAAATTCATGTCAACGTAAAAAATAACAGTGCTCAATTAATGATATCATTTGTTTAAGGGAAGTAAAGGAGAGTAAGAATGATTAGTGTGTAATCTGCTTTTAACAAGAAAGAAAAAGAAAAGGACATGAAAAGGTTGACAAATAAATCAATCGATAAAAATATACAAAGGAGTGATTCAAACAACCTATTTCGATACTGAAGAGAGACCTTGATGGTTCCTCTCAAGCCTTCTCTTCACCTCTTCCTATGTGTAACACCAAAGCAATATATAGAAGCCAGGTCACTTCCAGGACGCCATGTTTAGGGCAAGGCGCACAGCGCTCCAAAAGGCCTCAGGGCGTAACTATCAGCTTGTTGGGTATAAATACTTTTTTGGTGACGGTAGGCTCTGACACGGCTTAATTTCCCCTTTCTTTCAGTTATACATACTTTATTTTGGTATATAAAATTCTTGGTTTAACTAATATTACATGTTAAATCAAGTAGCATCATACATACAGGTACATGAAACAATCACTTCAAGATTAAAAGTACAATACTATAAACCGATATTACAAAGTTTATCCATCTAAAAGTATGACATCAAAAACTTGAAACTATCCTGCAATCTATAAAAAGAGTAAACCATAATTAGAAAAATGATAGGCACGCCAAGATGGTTATAGCTGCTTGCACTTACCCTTTAATAAAAATTTTTGCAACTTGCATGCCAATGACAGCTTACTGTTCAGCCTATGGCTGTAACAACGACAAAGTGTTTGAAAAGTAGATCCCCAGTTTGCTTGTCAGCAGCAACATCCTGTCTCAACTGCTGGGCAAAGTTGAGAAGCGGCTACCTTTCAGACAGGTTGTGTTCTGCCTGTCCAGCTCATCAAGATATAAGTCTCCTGAATCCCACCATCCGGCTCCATCTTCGCTGCAAGCTCTATTACTATTTCAAATTCGAGACCAGAAAAATGCTTACTCAGAATGACAAAAAGACAAGAAAAGCAAAGATATTTCAGTGTTTATAGTGTGCCCATTGGGTTTAATTATGTATGATCATAATTTCAGTCAGCACTGGATTTATACATAAATAATAAATTTATTGGCTTCATCAGTACTCTACAGATTGAGATCTGTCCATTCTATTTCACAATCTCGAGGTAGCCTTCAGGTGTATATTTCAACAGGCCTATCTAAAATGATTCATAGTATGTCCTACATATCATTACATTATGTACATTTTGTCATCAGAGTCTGTGTTATAGTAGATAGTGCATCCTCCTTGCAGTAGGGCTTTACTGTTGAAATTTTTATATCTATCTACTGGGCTAGTTGTTGTACTATTATCTATATAATTGTACATGATTGTGATTGTTAAAAAATGGCAAAAGAATAATTATCGTACATAATTATATTAGACAACGTTGGATGTGGTGTAAATAATAGTATACAATGTTCTACATTATTGTTGTGTATATATATATATATATATATATATATATATATATATATATATATATATATATATATATATATATATATATATATATATATATATATATATATATATATATATATATATATATATATATAATAAATTATATTAATGAAATATTGCATTTTTTTAATAATAGTTTAAAAAGCCAAGAATGCTGAATTTATCTCAGAAATAATGATAGAAAACCATTTCTGTAGCATAATTTTGACAGGTGTAAGCTGTCAGCTGAGGAGGTTAACTGCCATAACATGACGTCATATGAACTGCCTTACGTAGCTGTTTAAATATGTCATTGATATTGCACTTATGCATATATTCATTAATATTGTAGTGTGTGTGTGTGTGTGTGTGTGTGTGTGTGTGTGTCGAAAGAGCAACAGTATTTTGGCTGTGAATGCTCTTTAGTCCAGGAAAAAGCAGTACGAGTGATGGTGAGGTTGTGAGATTGGCCCTGTCATGCATGCAAATATTGTCTGTTCCACACAAAAGCACAGTAATGTATGTCTGTCCTTTCAACCCATCATAGCATCGACATGTGTATATCAACTAAAATCTGCTGTCTACAGTGCTCTAAGCAGAGCCTGTATATATTTGGTTTTGCTCTAAGCTAATAGTTATGCCCCAAGCCCGTTTGGAGCGCTGTGCACCTTGCCTTAAATGTCAACACACATGGCGTCCTGTTATACAGTAATCCAATGGGAAGCCTGGAAGTGACGTGGCTCGTACATATAGGCTCTGATAACACTACGTATACGGTAGAGTAAATTTACTAAACACCCATTCATCCATAGTGACCAGCATGAACCAACACTATAAATACAAGATAATTCTACTATAATTCTCTTACTTTCCCCACAGGAGTTCATTTGAAGTGTTAATAGCATCCATGGTTAATCACTTCCTAGAATGGCGCTTAAGCCGTAAGTGATTCTGATACTGAAAAACCATAAACAACAAACTCGATAAACGCGTAGGACTCGGGTCAGGCGCTTCACACCCAGCCTGCGGCGTAGACAGGAGGGGCCGCCCCCGCCAGTTCGCCCCCCCCCCCACCACTCCTCCCCTTAAACACACATACGCAATGTATCAGAGGAGGCCTTATTTGGGAGAAAACATTTACGCCGGTTGCTTATTCGCATAGCTTGTGGAATGTTAACTGTGAGGTTATAATGGACTAAGAGCCAGGAAAGAAGCCGATTAATAGAAAAGTAGGAAATGACATTAGGTACGCAAATAGTGAATACAAGAACATTGTTATTGGCAACAAACAAGAACCTCCGAAAACAAACTGTGCCAGTCTAGGTTTTACCCCCAGTGGCCTCACGCTGGGCCTCCAATAAAGAATTTGGTTCGCGTTTGGGAAGGCGGAAGACTGGAGAGAATGTCGATGAGATGTTAACACCGCCGCTAGGTGGTTTAGTGGGCGAGTTGGCTCTCTGTTTGTAGGTAGTACTTCTTGGGCAATATTTCCTAACGCAATCTCGCTTCGTGGAGGAGGAGGAAGACACCCAGACATCTCAGGGCTCTAAGTTAAAGTGATTTAAAAAGAATAGCCGTTCTTCTTCGAGACAAGACACGCCAGTTGGGGAGCTAGAGAATTTTGTTTTTATTATTATTATTATTATTATTATTATTATTATTATTATTATTAACAGGAAGGTTGGCGCGATGTCAGCCGTTATAGCGCTTCAGTGCAGTTGAGTGGATCAGCTGGTCCTGATCACACATCTGATCTGGTGCCCTCCTAGAACTGCAAATGATATTAGGCTGTTAGCCCTTGAATGAGTATGACTAGTACAGTATGAAAGCAGTAAATTGTACAGAAACGGAATAAATACTTGTGTTTGTGTGTCTACTTTAACCTACTAAAGAAAAGTCAGAAATTTTTCCCCCATGAAACAGATCAGAAGTAATTCAGCCTGCCATCGTCACAGCAAGACAAGTGCCAGGAAACGCGTGACATTTGCAGTGCACTTACAGTGCACGGACGAATTAGTCTACATTCAAACAGATTGCAAAATTTAATGAATTTCCGATGTACCTTAACCTCTCTGAAAGAATTATTTCATTCTGAGTAATCTAAATGGGCGTGAACTATAACAAATTATATTACTAAGCGAATAGGAAAAATACTTTGATTTTTTACGAAATAATAACGAAGTGTTACAGTAATCATCTTTCTAAGCATCATTTTCGAGATTCTCATATCGTAACGAAATTCGAATTCTTGGGCGACTTCCTCAATTTTCTTGAAATTCATGAAGACCACCACAGAAATGAAATTGCTGTCATTTGCACTGAATAAAACTTACATTGCATCACCTCATCTTATATATATATATATATATATATATATATATATATATATATATATATATATATATATATATATATATATATATATGCTTATAATTCAATAAAGTGGACAGCAGCCTGAATATTACGTAGCTGGGACTATTAAAACGGGTCTCTGACTTCGAGATAACTAAGAATAACAACCTGAGATTTCTTTCACTAATACGACAATATTAAATGAAGTGCATTTGCTTTTCCAAGAGCAGAATGTGTTTTGTTAATGCTTAGAAGCTAAGATGAGTATTGGAGATCTATGTTGTGGGAAAGTAAAACTTTCCTGTGGGTCTGTTCACTGATAAACCTGAAACAGGGCCAGCATGTAACACTACTAGTCCGACGGTGCAAAAAGCCGTATTGAAAGTTCGTTGCATATATGTGATAAAGGGCTGGACTAAGAAATTAGAGCTCAGCGTGCAGGGAACCATGCATTATTTGTGCAACAAATAATGCAACCTAAACATAAACTCCCACTGAGATGTTCCGACCCACTTACGTGGAGAGAGAGCGCTCTGTTCCCACTTTTTTCCTCTTCTATGTATTCTTTCTCATTTCTTTCTTTTTATGTTCTAAAAAATCCTATGACAGAAAACATGCATTTCGAAACAACACTTAAGAACAGTAAGAGGAAAACAACAAACTGAATTTGAGAAATCTGAAAAATCTCTAATTCTGCATAAAGGAAGGAAGGCTCTGACAATTCAAACAAATTATATATTTCTAAAGATTGTCTTTCGAAGGGATTTGGTACCTGTGCCATGGAGGCTTTCCGTCATGCGTTCACACTCGGCAATAATTGTGATTAGCCTCCCTTCCTCCCTCCCTCCCTTCCCCCCAAGCATTAATAATGCTGCTTCATTAGGTTAACCTTTACTGCCGACAAGAACCGTTGTTAACGGCTACCTACTGTATGTTACATACTCTGCCTCACCATACAATTGGAACTTATGCTTGCTCTCTTTTCCCTCGATTCTTACGACTTTCCCTTGGTTGAGAGGGAGAGGGTTGACAGATTCTTTAATATCTAAGCGCTATGGGTTATTTTTATTTATTTATTTATTTATCTATCTTTAATTTTTTGCTCCAGCCGCATCTTGAAATCCAGTATTGACTGACCTCTTAAGTTAAATAATCTGAGAGTACTTTTTTATAACAAAAAACAAGTTATCTCCGAGACAGAAAAAAGGTACATGAAAAAATTTGGAGACCTCAGGCACTTTCCTTGACATACAGATGACTTTCGTGATAAGAATGAAATCCTCCTTGAAAACGTAGACTACGAAGAATAATATAAACAAATCTTATCTCTAAACAGTTTATCTGCTCTCCTAGAGAAATCCCATAAATCTATTCAGACTGAACGAAAATTTCGGTACATTGACAATACTTGAACTAAGTAATGGATCTCAGCAAATATTAGAAGAACTACAAATAATCTATTAAAAGGATGCATACAATGCTTTATGAGGCTGAGATTAAGCAGATACGCTCACAAAATAATGTAATACCGAATATTCACAAGCAAATTATTTATTAAAATAACTTACTATAGCGGTTTTAACGTAGTTTACGCTACGGTTTTATGAGAACAGCTTACTTTGTAATCATAGGCTCACGGAAGCTGGGCATTCATAGCCAGTTCTCCAGAAAGAGCTCATGAACACAGATTAATCTGTCACAAAACTACCAAACACGTACGGGCGCTTGCGTATGTACAGTACGTACGCGGAGAAAGTGAGAGGAGTCAAATTCAATAGTACATAAATAAAGTCGCTTTATCACTATCTACGTCCAGTTGAGTTCCCTGAGTAAGGTCCGTGGTTCTTCGTTCAAGCGTAGCAGTTTTCGCCGCTCGTGTGATTCTAAACTCATCCATTAAACTACTTAAGTAACACAATTTCTGCAGATGTTATTCTTGAGAAATGAATCACCCTGTTTTTTTCGCCGTAGTCAATATCATGGTTTACACGGAAGCTTATTATATTATATAGCCGAATAATCACACAAAAGACTCGAGTGCTTCCTTGGTGTCTTCCTCCCGACTATCGGTTTTGTTCATCATTTTCACCAGCGACGGACTGGCCATTTGGAGAAAGGGGACTTTTCCCCTTGGGCCGGTGGTTAAAAGGGGCCTGTGGGCCGGTCTACAGTAAAAAAAATATATAAATAAATAAAAAAAAGACTAAAATAGAACAAAAATAAAAAGTAAAAGTTAGAAAGAAAAGTTAAAAATCTGAAGAATAAGGGAACAAAGAGAATAGAATTGGATGAAAAAAAAAAAACGCAGAAAGAGAGAGAGAGAGAGAGAAGGGCGGGGGGAGAGAGAGAGAGGCGGGACATGAATCTCATCGCCAGCACACCTTAATGAAGCCATTGCAAGAGAGTAATCTTGAAATGTCCCTATATATAAATGGTTGTTCCGATAATTTTATCAACATTTTCTGTAAGCTATCGTTCATTAACCATCAGCCAGTATACAATATGCTATCTTTTCCATTTCGTTATTGCTAACTGGTTGGGCAACGCAGTCAGAATTCTATGATTATACAGACACACATAAAGATATAATAAAGACTAACGTAATAAAAGAACAGTATTCAGTAGGGAAACTTTAATCATGGAAACTGAACACATGATAACAATCTATTGTTATGTCGAATATATGATCAAGCCGCTCAACACAGTGCCGTATTGCAATGTTCTTTTTCGTTCTAGGCTTCTGACTATACTGCTAGCGAAAGGTTACACACATCACACAAGCAGTAAGACGCTGCTCAATCGGTATTCATTGTATATTATTTTCTCGTGGCTATTATTATGCAGGTTAAAAAAAAATCTTTTGTGTTTCATTCAACAAACTTTGGATATAACAGTCATCATATAGAAAATGGCGCAGTGTGTTCAAGAATCAGGAAAATTGTGTCCCAGTTAATCTTGTGAAATGCATGGAACCGGTGTGTGTTAGTGAAGGAGAATTCGAATTTTATTCCTAAGTGACTACGTTTACTCAGTGATTGTTCTTCCAAAGTGACGTGTGTAAAGTGTTGTGCTTAAGTGGAGTGGTTTTGTGTAATTTTTCATCATAAAGCCACTGAGCTTTTGCATATTTTAGCATTTCAGGAAAACACTTCATTACATCCATATTCAACCGCTGTCACTGGGTTACTACCGTTACTGTTTCTCAAACTCTTTTGAAAGACATGATGACACTTTGATGACATCACAATCTTATACACTGATATGAGACATTGCATTTTTGCTAACGTTACTTAAGCTTTAGGGCACACATAATAATAATTATCAAGAAAAGCGAGAAGAAAATTTAAATTATATTATTTGATTAACTAATATTTGAAATGAAATGATTTGTGAAAAGCTAGATGTGATACAAAAATATCACTCTAACGTGATTACTTGGTGAGCTTAGGCTCATCTATAAAATGTTCACCTGGTACTAAACAATCGATTTACAGTATTTCCTAATGATTTTTATTGCTTTGAGGTTTTACTTAATAATGCCTGTACTGTCGCATTAGGAGAAAAGCTTTTCAAAACTAAAATTAATTAAAACATAGGCCTAGTTACGGAAGTTACGGTCAACAATTTGGCGGTGCAGTCCAATGAAAATGACATTGCTTAAGCATTGACTTTGAATTTGAAAGATTTTTCTCATTAAGTCATTCTCTGAAAAATAAATAAACAGTATATTTGTAAATTGTAATAGTCTTACATATTGTGTTGAAAAAATAAGTAAAACAAAATTAAATTAATTTTCATAGTGTTTTTGATAGGCCTACTTAGTATATCAAGCATAAATTTTATATTATCATGGGGGTGGGGGGTGTTAAAGCAATTTACTACAACAAATGTGTATATAAACATCAATTTTGACTTTTGTTGCGAAGGCCCCCAAAGCATCGCCCTGTGAAGTACATCTCAGACTCTAAAACCGCTCTTCTACCACAAATCTCTGTGACTAATTAGGCTATTTCCACATATTTCTATTCATTCCTTTGAATACACACACACACACATATAAATATGTGTGTGTGTGTCAGTGTGTGTTTGTGTAATATTTTTACAGGAAATGTCTGTCTTATAATCAACTCAGAAAAATGGAAAGCTCTGCTAAAAAACGCAAAGGTGGTGCTGAAAAATGAGAGAAAGAAACAGAAAATCACTTGAAGCCCAAGCATTGAAATATAGAAAATTGACAGATGTAGGAGTTGTGAAGGAAACTGTATTCCTTATTCACAAGCTACAGGTGCTAACTCAAGTGATCAAGCCACAAACATTCAAAGTGTAAGAGAGAGATCCGGTCCATGACAGGCCCACTACAAGAGGAAGTGCCAGTAAAGTAAGTACTCATCTGAATATCTTAGTAATTTAAAAAAGTTAGGCCTATTTACTACCCTGTCATAATTCTCTTGCAAGATTGCATCTACATGTGAGTAGACGTAAACAAGCATGTATATATAGGATATTCCTAACTTTGTATAGCTTACTTTATCTTAAAGCCAAAAAAAGAAAAAAGTCTGTGCATATGCATTTGCAAATACTTCAGATTTTTCTTAGACATACAGCCTGAGCCTGCCCAAATTCATGGTAATCAAACTCTCCATAAGATGAAAGAAATGCAGGAGAATTATAGTATAAGCTCAAGGTCATTCTGCTAATGACCCGGAGGCACTCTTGATGTATTGTATATACAAATCCATAGCAGGCTGCAGGTAGAGTTGCCTAAAAGTTTTAGAAAACTACAGTGTTATTCTATTTCATTATTTATGACAGGCTTTCCTATTTTTTCTTATAGGTTGATGAGCATGAAATAGGCCAGCTAGGTCAGGGCACATCAATAATAGCATGCTGCAAAGAAAAACCTAGTGAGCTGGAGTACTTTACGAGACCAAAAAATATAGACGATTATCCATCGTTTTTCAAATTTCACCCAAAGCAACCATCAACAAATCCAATATTACAAAAAGTTTTTCACTGTAAGGATGGTACAGTGAAGAAAGTCACATGTTATATTGCTACATCTGTATTGTTTTTCCTAATACTTCTGACAAGAATATATTTATTAGCGGAATGAATGATTGGAAGCATGTCCATCAACAAGCAGAGCTACACGAGCAAAGCTCTGTACACAAGCACTGTGCAGAGGCATATTTTCTTTGAGCTTCTGAGTCAGATATGAGGCATTTGTTAGGTGGCAAACAAATATCGCTACACAGGGAACAAGTTAGAAAGAGGCGTATGGTATTGCAAAGAATAATTGATGTAGTTAAGATCATTGGGAAGAGGGGCTTAGTTATAGGGGTACACAGTCAGAAGCCTGTTATACGTAAATTGGATGATCCAAGCATTGACCATGGTAACTTTTTAAAACTGATAATTCTCCTGGGAAAATATGATATATGCATGAAAAACCACTTAACTGAATGTTTGGAAAAGAGCAAAAGAATGCAGCAGACCAAGTCAAAGGGCAGAGGTTCTTTTGTCAGCTTTTTGTCTAAGACCACTGTTAATAATATTTCAAGTACAATTCAGCAGATTATTCAAGAATCCATTGCCAATGAAGTTCGTAAAGCTAGAATGTTCTCTGTGCAGATTGATACAACACAGGATAATTACCTCGCAGGACCAGTGTGCTGTTGTTCTTAGGTATGTCACAGATGTTATTCATGAAAGACTTGTTGCAGTTGTGAATTGTGAAGCAACTACAGGAGAGTATTTTGTTCAAATTTTGAAGAATGTCCTAGAGAAACTTGAACTGGATGTAAGCAATTTACATTGGTAATGCCACAGATGGAGCTTCCAACATGCAGGGGCATTATGGGGGATTCTCTGCTTTACTTTCTTCCCATTCACCCAATCAAGTTCATGTATGGTGTTATGCACATGTTTTGAATTTAGTACTGGCAGAAACAACTGGAGTAGTAATAGCAAGTGCCTCGCTTTTCAACTTATTGAATGATATTGCAGTCATTATCAGAGAATCTTTTAAGCGAATGATTATTTGGGTGAATGAAAACAAAAGTTCTCGCTATCAACGCCTCTCTCCTATCGGAGAAACTCGCTGGTGGGCTAAAGATAATGCTTTAAGAAAAATATTTGGAAACATTGGCAAGCCTGATAATGCCCTATACAGAGATGTTCTGGTAACTTTGGCTACCATACAAGAACATGAAAATATGAAATCAGATGTTCGCAGCAAAGCCAGAGCATACATTGAATCATTACTCAAATATGAAACCATACTGACTGCTCAAATATTTCTTCGATATTTGAGCAGACTACTCCCCCTTTCGAAATATTTGCAAAACAAACAGAATGGATATTCTCTCTGCGTACAGAATGGTTGCTACTACTAAAGAGAGTCTGGATAAAATAAACAGATTTTGGAGGTGTTAAGGTGGCTGCAGGTCATTTTGTTTGTTGGGCTAATGAACAGCTAGAAGATGAAGAGAACGCAGATTTGGAGTTGGAGGTGCAGACAGAATTGCCACTGAAAAGAATTAGAAAGAAGAAAACGATGCCTGGCGAGAAGGCTTATGATGAAAGGCTGAATGACGCAGAGAGGGTTTCTGAAGTTGATGTATATAATCCAATACTGGACAAAGTCAAACAGAGCCTCAGTGATCGATTTCTTTCTTATGGGACTCTTTACAACGATTTATCGATTCTAGACCCAAGAAATTTTGATCAGCTGAAAAACAGCAATATTGAAGAGTATGAGTCTTTATTTAAAGAACTCGGTAAGCCATTGCTTAAGTTCGACAGCCGGGCAACAGCTGAAAACTTGAAGTTGGAATTAAGGAGTCTAGCTACACACTGGGAAAATTGAAAAATGCACCCTTGGAAGACTACACCGTTAAAGATATGAATGATGAGGATGAACACGAGTCATATTTAAATGAAGACAGTCATGAGACAATTGCAACGAAATGTTCATCATGTAAGAATTGTCCAGTCTGCTGTTACCAGATACTCAGTAAGTACAACTTGTTAAATGATGCCTATCATATAATTGGTCTAGCTTACAAGTATCTCCTGACCTTGTCAGTTACTCAAGTTTCCTGTGAGAGAAGCTTTTCTACCTTGAAATTCATAAAAAATCGTCTAAGAAGCAGACTCTCACAAGAACACCTCCAGGAGTTTATGCTAATGACAGTAGAGAGGGATATATTAATGTCTCTCGATAATGATTTAATAATTGACAAAGTTGCATCCAAGAGTGAACTATTAAAGAAAATTTTGATAATCTAAAATAAAAGTAATTCCTTTAGTTATGCCTGCATGTGTTTTATTTTTCCCACAGCTGTTTATCCGACCCATCACTAAATATATATATATATATATATATATATATATATATATATATATATATATATATATATATATATGTGTGTGTGTGTGTGTGTGTGTGTGTGTGTGTGTGTGTGTGTGTGTGTGTGTGTGTGTGCAGCCTGTTTCCCATCAAATGTATACTTTGATTTCAAGATACACCTCCTCGCTTCTGTTTAGCTCCGTCTTCAAGTGGGCGGGTCAACATCAAAAGTCCTGGGCCGAAATTTAGTGCCAGTCCGTCCGTGATTTTCACAATGGTAAGCAATCTTCGAATTTCCTGTTCCATTCATTCTTTTCATTACATTTATACTGCGCCGTATCCAGCATCCAGCATGGTGGCTGTGTGCATTTCTTACAATATCAAGAATATTTTACCCATTTTACAAAACTATCAATATAATATTACATTTCACCTGCTATGACTAAGGTGAAACAGGCAGATTGGCAAAGGCAGACACATCACGAATAGGAGGCAACTGAAGAGAGGTATTGCCGGAAATGAGTGAAATTAGAGAAGGGCCACATGACCACGAATTCCCAGTCAGTCAATGTGTTGCTCGAAGTCAAGTCGTCCGTCCATTCGTTCTTCAGTAGATTCACTTGTTTCCTTGATTCCATTTTCTTATGAACTATTGTCAGTCTATAGGGCAAATATATTTCACGATAAAACATGTTTGTGTCGATGTAAAGGGGTAAAATTCCTAAAAGAAATCAAAATGAATCATGACATGTTGTCTTTATTCGGCATTGCTGAGCTTATTCTTACGAACTACTTTTGGAAATTATAAACTGTTTTATTACAATTTCATGTTATACTACATGTAGTACGACAAACAGCAAATTTTACTTTGTCCTCAAAAAATTTATTTAAAATGTTTCAGCAACCTGCGCGAACACGGGCACGAAACCTACAACAACACGTTTTCTTTCATCTTTTTTTTTTTTTTGTTCAAACCTCGCAGTTCGGCCAAGAAGCCAGATCTTGGCTTCGTTGAGTGTGTGTATATATGTATGTATGTATGTGTATGTATGTATGTATATATATATATATATATATATATATATATATATATATATATATATATATATATATATATATATATATATATATATACCAGTTGACCAACCTGGCAGTGCCCAGGAAAACTTTGAAGGACTCAGAAAAATCTTCCTACATCTTCTATGAATTCTTTTGTCGTGTAAAGCATGTGTACTGTTATGGAAAATGTTTTTCTTTCCTGTGATTAATAATTCTGTCTTGAATCCATTAACCCTAGAAGCTAAACGTGGCAGCTGAGAGACCCACCCCAGTTTTGATCATGTGATCACTCTGGGTGTATGGGTGCTGGCCACCCTGCCTCCCCAGTACCCTCCTCCCGTGTGTTGCCCTTGTAGGAGAGGGTCATATCAGTGTACTCTTTCCACTTGTTTTTTCAATAGGGGTCTGTGGGACCCAATGTTTGTGTTAGTGATGTATATGTGATTTTTAGGGGAAATTGATCTTCAGAGTGACTTTTACAGTGAAATATGTGTGGTAAGTGGTCATCCTCTAAGGCGCTGCAACGAGTGCCAAGTGCCAGACTCAACATTTGTATTAGTGTCTATATGTGCAGGCATGGGTCTGTGGGACCCAACGTTTGTGTCAGTGATGTATTGTATATGTAAGTGATATTTATGGGAAATTGCTCTTCAGAGTGACTTTTATAGTGAAATATGTGTGGTGAGCAGTCATCCTCCAAGGTACTGCAAGGAGTGCCTTGTATCCAAAGACAGGAAGACTCAGGACAAGTCCTTAGCTTTTGTAGTTCTAGAGTACGACGTATTGTTTAGAATTTTTTTTTCAAATTTGAGGGGATTTTCAATTTTTTTTTTGAGTCACCCCTGAAGTGGTTAACTTTTCTTTTGATTTTTTGGAGGCTTGGAAAGTAATTGAGAAACGTTATAGTTTCTTTGTGTATCTTTAGACTTAGTAAAAACTGAGTATAAAAATTTTTGTTTAATTTTCTAAAACTGGGTCTGTCGCGCCCATCGTTTGTGGTGAGTGTGGTAACACAAGACGGTTGTGTTCAATCCAAGCTTTTCAAGACTCTGCCCGGGGAAAAGGCGACAATGTCGTACAGACTTCCGCAACGAACAAAAATTCACGTATACCGAAAGGTTAGAAGGGGAAGAGATTCACTCATGGAAATGAATAATGGGTGAATCTTTGTAGAGACGAATTGTATATACCCTCCATGAACAAAAGAATGCCGCGGCAGTGATCGTATCAAGTCATATTTAAATGCTATCACAGGAACTGCCGCACCATCAACGAAAGCCTGTACTAACGTACTCTCTCTCTCTCTCTCTCTCTCTCTCTCTCTCTCTCTCTCTCTCTCTCTCTGTCTCTCAGTCAGATCAGAATTTAATAGTATGATTTCACAGCAATAACGAAAAAAATAATAAATTATTATCATGATGGTAATTTTAGACACCGTAAAGAGAGCTGCAACTGTTTTCGGTTGCCGGTGCGTGTTAACGAACGCGTTTCAGTTTCCTCTGGTGTTTCTGAGGGAAAATGTAGGCCGAAGTCTGAATGGTCTGTTATAGAAATTGTCGGTTTAGGTTTTCAATGTTGATTTTCTTGAGGTAATAAACAATTATATTCATAATTGTCATAAATTATGATCAAAATTCACGTAAATTCTAACCAAAATTGATGTTACAGGGGATTTACTGTTGCAGGTTAATCATACGTCTGACAGCGCCTGGAAGAAAACTGGGGCGTTCAGGCGAAAAGTGACCATTAACCCACAGAGTACCTGAAGGAAAACCTGAAGGAGTTGGTACAAATTAAAATTTCACTCAATTTGTCTGTGTTTTGATGTCTGTAACGGGGGTAGAGGATTTCTAACAGTTCAAAAGTGGATCCTCCTGTTGCTGGTAAGGCGAGGATGCTACATATCACACCAGAATGCATTATATATATATATATATATATATATATATATATATATATATATATATATATATATATATACATATATATATATATATATATATATATATATATATATATATATATATATATATATATATATATATATATGCTTGTATGTGGAGAATGTAAGTAGTTCCTGGCTGAAAATTATTGCTAAAGAATGCTGAGACTTCTACTACAATAAATTTCTGATGAAAACCTCAACCAACTCTTAACTCCATCATTAAATGTCACTTTCCCTCGTGCCTTCTATTGACGGTTTAATTATTGTATTATTTGACACTAATCACTTTATCCTAAGAGCGTTACTATTATGAGTGGAAGGGAGACGATACATATGTCGAAGGAAAATAAGAAGCTGCTTGATCCGGATTCTTTTAAATTTCATTTTGCCATCCATCGTTCATTCGTCGCCGCTGACATTAACTTTGCGGGTGCAGTCAATAGTAGTATCAACGACAAACTTACTGGAAACAATGATGGTCATTAATGGATTAAAAGAAGGCAGTCAATTTTCTGAGAGAGGTTGTTATAAACCTTTTATTGTTAACTGTGGATATTACTTCACAAACAATTTATGACAGGAAAGATCTTCTAAAAGACAAAACTATTTGAAGGCCAAAATATTCTTTCTTGTTTTACGATATTACTTAATCATAAATAAGAATACGAAGCAGATTTGATTAAAAAATATTACCCAGTAATTTTGCGACAGTGCATCTTTGAATGCCTTTCGTCCATTTCATGGTGCACTTCAGAACATTTTTTCTGATTTTTTCAAAAGAAATAAAAGAATTGCATGAACCTCTTTGCTTGAAATGAAAACTGTTGGTAATTATGAATGTTCTTGCTCTCTCCGAAGAAATCATACAGAATAACTATGCTGTTTCACTCTACTGTAGCTTCCATTTTTTAAGAATATGGGGACACGATTGGAAAGATAAAAATAGTTGAAATCTTGTAGTTAATCCAATACGAGCTTTATGGCTCCGTTCACAACTGAGTATCATTAATACAAGTCTTAAGATTACAATGTGATCATTTGGCGGAGACTGGAGACTAATGCAATAACCATTGTTGATGAGACACGGTTTCACAGCGCCTAGTCCCATAACTCTTTCATAACTTTTTGTGCAAAACTGTGAATGATCTTCCCGCCAGTAGTAGGGTGTTTTAGAGCACTATGAATAATTGCCTTCGGTTTTCTTACTGGACTGGTATTATTGTGAGCAGATATCTATATTTGTTATTTTCATCTCATTGTTTTTCCTCTAATTGGCATTTTACTGCGCAGTCAACGGTCTTTTTGGAACGTACTGTAAGAGAGTTCAATCATATTTTTAGTAATAAAATAACTACGCAGTCTCATTTCGTATATGTAGCTAGAGTGTTAAACTCTAAGAGTACATATCAAAGGAAAGGGAATTTTTCCATCAAAGAGACGAGGCTAAATTGGAGTGAGGCCTTCTATCACCCGGGGGCCCTCCCGGACCAGTCTATGGCAGCGCCCATCATACTATAATAGCGCTTAATAACCGCGCATTAGTCAGACGTCACCTGTGCAATACCTGAAATTTCCAAGACGAGGAAAAACTCTAATTTCCAAAACGCCCACCACTGCACGCAAAGGCAGTAGGGATGGGAAACCTAACGCCATTGTATAACTGGGGCATTATGGAAACTAGGAGGGAGGTCATTATAAAATGTGGGGCGTAACCCTTCTTGGAAGATATACAATTTCAAGAATCAATAAACTGAGAGAGATTTTCAAAGCGTAACAGCCAAAGAGCGGAACGGACGTTGTGCATATTTGCTTGATTTTTTATTTCGCCCGCTGACTTTATACCATCGCGCTCTCTCAAACATTTCTAAATCTTTTAATATTGGAATGTGTATTTTTCCTTCTTTTATTTTGCGCCAAGAATCGAGTCTAAGACCATTAATTTGTAATTTTGTTTCTTGCGTAGAATTTTGCTAACACATTCCCTTTTTTCTACTTTTCTTCGATTTTAGTGCCATTACGCATTTCTCCTAACCAAACAAAATGAAAATGCTATGTTCAGCATCATTCAGTTCATTGAATTTGAAGGCTTTTCCTGATTCATTAGGAAAAGCCTTCAAATTCAATAAACTGAATGATGTATTGAATTTGAAGGCTTCCCTGATTCATTATTCAGGGTTCAGAGGTCTGGTTAAACGGATCATTTATAACTAATTAACTCCTGATTCATCAGTGGTAAAAAGTACAATAAAACATTTCTCTGAAAATGTACGCCACAAAAATCATCTAAAAAGAAGGAACAGCTCAAAACAAACCGTAAAATTAGGCCTAATCTTTGTCCCACATTCAGGTAAAAACAGCTCTGTTACGATGAAGAACCCCAGGGCCTCAGTCCTCTGGAATTTCATGTGAGAGTCAGACTCTCTGGACCTCTCTTCTGAAACTATACTCCGTAGATAGTGCGTTGCCTTAGCGTAGTGATCGATCTAGAAGTTTTTAGACTTGTGCTCAATGTAATTTAATGCCAAACCATACACAATATATATATATATATATATATATATATATATATATATATATATATATATATATATATATATATATATATATATATATATATACTAAAAGGAGCAGGTGCAGGAACACAAGAAGATTCCAAATACGTGTCACTCAAAAAAGTATTGCAACATACTTCAAAACTTTTCGGATAACAGCTTATTATTAATAGTGATATCTGGCGCTATTTGGCATCTCGTCGTAAGCGCTTGAAACAACTACGACACCACTGGTGAGTCAGAGAAATTACCTGCAATTTCCCTTATATAAAATATTCTGAGCTAGACTGACAAATTTCGCGTCTATTTTTGTAATACATAGAATATGATTGCACTTATATATATATATATATATATATATATATATATATATATATATATATATATATATATATATATATATATATATATATGCCATTACCATGTGTAATTTCTGGTTTCTTTCCTTGCTACTTAGGCCTATCATTTTGATACCTCTTATGAAATTAACTGAATATAAATACGCCCATTTTTGTATTTCATATTATCTAAGCTTCTAAAGAATTAAGATGAACTTAGTTAATGTTAAACGCCAGCAGTGAAGATGACTACCATGCTTATCAGTGGAGAGTGTCTCCTACCCATTGCAAAAGATGACATTCTTCCAGAAATCATCGGCCACTGGATAATATTGTAACACAAACCTTAGCCTCTCTTCTTTGTGTTTCTCTGTTATCAAAGGTTTCCTGGCTGAAGTATGATGAAATAATATCTTGGCCTCATGTAGCCCGTTACGGATGGTTTGGGTATCAACTTGAAGGGAGAGCATAATGTTCTCTCTTTATAGCAACAACGGTTGCCAGGGGAGGTAGGCGAAGCTCCTTCAACGATCATCCGATGATGATCTTCAACAGTAGTGCAACCATGGGGTCGTCCTCCACTTTTTTTAATAAATTTATTATGTTTCCCTTTCTCTTTGTTGTTGTATCCATCTACACACGGTTGTTCTATTCACGCCAGGCTGCCGAGCAATATCTACGATAAAAACTTGAGTCTCATGCAAACTTCTCGGTGCAAATGACGAGACAGTTTAACTTTGCTGCCTGAGTATGGCGTCACACGATAACACGGCGTTATGAGATTTTTCTCTCTTGCTGTTTTTGACAACGATTATGGTAGAATTATTTCTGTGTTTATTTACTGCATATAATTTCGCTGATGATTATTCAATATAATTTTATTAGTTAATATGCTTTTATTTGGATTCGAAATATAGTTTCTTATTTGACCCTTTTGCCCAATCATCTGAAGCGAAATTTTGAAAAATATTTCGTCATTTTTCCTAACATGAATTTTTCACTCAACGTTCTTTTTTTAAATTGTCAACGTACGATTAATAACCCAAATTGAATAAGAAAAGCACATTTCATTGTATATACAAAAGAATAAATTATTGTTAGGTGAACGAAAACTTCTGGAACACACTGCAATACATTTTTGAGTGACTGTACAGTAGTATATTTCCTACGTTTCATGACCCTTAGTCACACCTTCAGGGACATCTATAATGAAAGAAATCGAACATTAGAGTGTTTTAAATAAATACGTAAGCGAATATATAACAATATCTGTACTGAATTACACTTAAAATTTTACATAAAATAAGGAAATAACATTGTATAAAATTGTATAAAACGGTTAGTAAAATCAATGGCACCGAATACTGAAATCCGCAAAATACAACACAGGCAGAGAACAGAAAGCACAGATAACCAAACTAGGCAGTCAATAATCGGACAGCCGTAGTTTGGTTATTGAGAGACGGGACTCTATTTGATATCAGGGCTTTCAAGTAAACGCAATTCTGATGTTTCTTTGCTTGACCCATAATTTTGAAGTAGTCATAATTAATAGCGGTTTTGCAGTTGTAGGCATCGTTTCTAATGTTAGACAGCTCCGGGCTGGACAGTCTGCAGCCAGTGCGATGATTGATTCCAATATTGGAATCGGCTCTGACCCTGAGTGAACTTTGGGTCGAATCCACATAATTACCTGAATTATAGCTGTGGCACATATACGCAAATACTACGCCCCAAGATCTAGATAAAACGGATATACAAACGGTACATAAAATAAAGAAATAATAAAAGTAAAAAAATTAAAAAGGTATATATAAAAATGGTATTCCTAAAAATGGTATATTATTATAAAAATAGTTTATCTAGATCTTGTTACGCCCGACGTCATCAAGGGACAGAGCCGATCTTTCACGGAAAACTACTACACTTGGAATCTGCTTCTCCCTTGTGCCCGCTTCCTTCCTTCCTTCCTTCCTTCCTTTCAGTATATATGTGGAGATTTTTCCTGGTCCTCGCTTTTATACTGTGTGTATATATATATATATATATATATATATATATATATATATATATATATATATATATATATATATATATATATATATATATATATATATATATTATATATATATATATATATATATATATATATATATATATATATATTTATATATATATATATATATATATATATATATATATATATATATATATATATATATATATATATATATATATATAAGAGAGAGAGAGGTTCTCACTGTAAAGTATAGTTAGGATTGCCCTTCCTTAAGAAGCAACCTTTGCAAATACTACGCAAACAGATGTTCCTACCGCCACCTATGACATATGTGCACCTGCAGTTGTGATAACTTTGCAAAAAATATACGGATTTCGATTGATTTATTTTTATGTTGTGCTGTGTGCCGATTCATACACGCAACAAAATATATTTTAAAGTAATGCGACATTCTGTGGGCACACCAAAAAAGTAACTCCACTAACACATATGAACATACCCCTTTGAATATGTACACAAGACATGTCCAGAAGATTCTCTCTCTCTCTCTCTCTCTCTCTCTCTCTCTCTCTCTCTCTCTCTCACACACACACACACACACACACACACACACACACACACACACAAGCTCAACACACTCTCGCTGATAGGTCAGTAATGTAAAATGTAATATTTCAGGTGCTTAAATGTACTTATCACCCAACAGCGTAAATGACAACAAGACTGCGATCCATTCTTCGAAACGTTGCACCACAAATAACATTAAAAAAAAGCCTGATTGGCAACAGTGCAACAACACCGCAGACTAAAGGTACAAATGAAATCGAGAGAAGCAGCGATCAGAACAGTTTGAATTCTGAAGGTTTCTTTGGACGAGACATGTACTCTACAGTAGAAGTATGACCTTATTCATTAGCCGTACTGCACGACATAAGATACGTTCAATCTATTATCATTATCGAAAGCCACATGTAGCACTCAAAAAGGGATTCAGACATGAGAAGAATAAACGAATCCAATAAGAGCTCGAGATCTGAAGTGAAATCATTCATGGCTCTTTTCACAGGCTAGTCATGACCAGTTTATACTTTTCAGCAAGAGAAAATTTCAGCAACTTTACCAGCCAACAATATTTTTTTAGTATTTATTGTTGCTCTTTGCACATCTCTTACATAAAATTGTTCTTCAATACACTGAGGAGCAACATTGAATTTTAGCATTACACTTTTCTATAAAGAAGACACAGAGAGGGGCAGGGGCTGCCAAATTGAAGCCCGGTCAATGTGAGAAGCATTTCTAGACTTCATTTCTTAGGTGCGGAAAAGAGAGAGTTCACAGCGCTCTTGAGGCGAACAGTGCCACCTACAGTAGCCTGCACATCAGTCAAGATCACCTGGTGATGACTGATTACATTATGGCTGAAGAATTCAAGGCAAAACATTCCATGAAACAGTTCCGACGGGAGGGTTAGTTGTATGGCAAGTGATTCACCCGTTCAAGTGGCCTCTTACCCTAACAATCATCCAACAATCCCTCCTAACAGCCGCCGCCCGCCCCCCCACACACACACGACATAGCAACACGTAACAAGCCATCAGGTACATAATGATAATCTGAAAAATGTGACAACTTCTAAAGCCTATTAGGAGAAACAAACTGGACAGGCGTAGCCCAGTAAAGCCATTAGTAACCTACTAAAATAAACATTCTAAACAAAAGCTATAGGCAACAGAAACTCATGATAGCATGTGTAAGCATTGGTCTATGGCCAATATTTTTACCTCATTGGAATCACTAAGGATCGCTTAACCGTAGAATGAATTTTGCTGACACTGATGATTACCATCTGTAATTATTATGATAAAATAAGCGTTCTTTTCTTAGAGTTATGAACTTCATCTATCAAGTTTCCGAGCAACAAACTACCTGTATGTGGTAAAGGGGAAACAAATAAATGCTGAAGACATGAGCAAATTGATAAGAGATGTAACAAACATGAAAAAGAAAATCAACAAATACAATTGTTCATTCATGAAAGCTGGAGTAATCGAGCGAAGGATTCTGCCAAAGGAGCCCACAACCAAATCCATTCCATGTGAGCACCATCCCATCCCGCCAACACAGCCGAAGCCCCACCCGGGACATTGGTGTGTACAGGGCCGAGGGTACCCCGATCAGTATGCAAAGCATAGAGAAAACAGTGGAGGGAAACCAGAATCAGAATTGACCACGATAAATAATAATTTCCTCTGTAAAAGGAATTCAGAATAAAAGCTGTGCCCCGGGATACAGAAGGAGTTGTACGATACATTGACGGCTTACAAAAGAGGGAACCAGACAGGAATATATATCTTTTTCCATCACTGCAAAAGTTGACCATGAATGAGGACATACGAAAATGTGCAATGTGTAAGAAGAAAGGGCCATCTACGCAGAATATGAATCGACTGATAAGAAAAGTGAAGTACTAATCGGATACCATATTGCCAAAAGAATTTCGGAATGGCATGTGGGAATTACGTGACAATGAAAGCTGGCCAGATCTAGAACGTCACGGAAATATAGGCTCTAAGGAATATTAGACAGCTGGAAGAGAAAGGGTGTGTGTGAGAGAGAGAGAGAGAGAGAGAGAGAGAGAGAGAGAGAGAGAGAGAGAGAGAGAGAGAGCATCATCTGAAAAAGCTAATGACGTTTAAGAATTTATAATGTAACTCAGTTTTTTCTTCACCTCACGTAACTTACAAACTCTCTCTCTCTCTCTCTCTCTCTCTCTCTCTCTCTCTCTCTCTCTCTCTCTCTCTCTCTCTCTAGGAGCATGTCTTTGTATGGGAGTTTCTTGATTATCATAGTTCATGAATTAGGTGTTCTACAGTATATGCAGATAATTGATCGAACAGAGCTGATGAAAGCATATCTATAATAATCACTTTCGTCAAATAACATCGTCGTCTTGACGGCTGCCCAATGTTGTTTTCTTGTCTGGAATGATGATCATATCAAACAAAGCTTCATAACAATTCATGTGAAAGGAATTGCGTATGAGAGACGCAGAAGGTTATTCGCTCTCCTTTGTATCGCCTTCGCAGATCGAACCGTGAGAAAAGTCATGACTGAAATTATTGTTGCATCTGAATAAATTCACAGAAAATGGTGATACTAAATTTCGAAATATGCCATTTGCCTTGAGCAGTTCAGCTTTCTGCCTGTTACAGGTACCTTTTTATGTGGGAAAAAATCTGCTCTTAGAACCTCTAGGTAGCAGCAATGTCATGGATAACAGGTGCACGAAACTGAAAGTACACAATTATCAAATACTTGAGCAAAACCTTAAAAAAGAAAAGAATAAAAATTTGCCGGTACCACGTGCAAAGCAACAATTTCTTTGGGCTTAAAGCCACGGTAGGATTTTCACTGAGTATGACTTTTGCCCTCAGCTAACACTGTGACAAAGCTGCAAGAATGATTTATGCCTTCTATTCGATTTTCAGATATCTTGATTTAGATTCGTGTGAACTAATGCAGAAAAAAAGTTTTGAGTATTCATATGAAAAATTATTCATATATAAAACCGGGCATACGAATATTGCCAACGACATATGATCTTCCCCGAAAATTTGACAGTAATGCTAAGCAATTTTACGCAATGCGAGTCCAAGGATAACATAAAGAAATAAAAAAGGTGGGGGGGGGCTCCCACCCCATTTTTTATCGTTTCCGAGCTCTCTACAGATTCTGAAAATTTAGAAATGAGAGGTTACCTTAAATTTTCAGTTTCCTGCAATAAGGATTCTATCAAAGAAGTAACAATGGACTTTAAATTATCCATTTTAAATATTCCTTGAGGGCGATGACACTCTTTGCATTATCTACAATCTCCGGTAATCTTCAAAGCAGGTGCAAACAAATCTCACTGGAATTTTCCTTGAGATTACACACACACACACACACACACACACACACACACACACACACACACACACACACACGTGCGCAGAAGATAATAGGGACGACAAGATCAAAGAGTGTTAACCTTTACTGAATACTTTATCCCGCTCCTCTGTTCAAGTAACTTCAACGCAAATCAGGTACCAATCCAAGAGTAGGAGGGAAATTTCAATTTTCAATTTTTAGTTTATATATTCGGTAAAATTAAAATCTATATAAATAGAGACAGAAGAGCAGTTCTCACACTATCAAAATTTTACCAAATATAAATCTCACGACAAGTGAAATCATTCCTAAAACTATAAATACATGCAGACTCACACATACACAAACATACACACTAACACACACACACACACACACACACACACACACACACACACACATATATATATATATATATATATATATATATATATATATATATATATATATATATATATATATATATATATATAAATGTATGCATGTATATATGTTCCAGCATAACTCTGAAACACATTGAGTAATATTAACCAAACTTGGTATACATATGTCTTACTACCTAGAAAAGAATGCTGTGGGGGTAAGACATCACTAACGCCAAAGCAGGTGGGGATGAGAAGGGCTTCCCTGAAACGGGGCCAATTCTGCCCGTAGACTTAGTGACTAAATAAACTCTATGAATTTATCATACCTCATTTCGGTATACATATGACTTACTATCTGGAAAAGAATACTGTGGGGGGGGGTAAGACATCACTGGCGCCAAAGGGGGTGGGCGTGAGAAGGGGGTGACGTAAAAATAACCGAAAACAGAGGATATTAGTGTCTAATCTATAGTTTTCAAGGAAAGGGGGATGACAAGGGGTGAAATATAAATTGTCAAAAATGCTGGGCAATGTAAATGAAGCAACTACCTTAACAGGAAAGGGAGAGAGTGAGAGGGAGAGGAAGTAACACAGAGAGAGTAGAGGGGGTGTTAAGGAGGAGAGAGAGAGTGAAGGGGGTGTTAGGTAAGAGAGAGAAAGAGATAGTTTATCGGTTGTCATTCAGAGGTTTCCCAGGCAGTGCTGGGTTGGTCAGCTAGTGTATTATATATATATATATATATATATATATATATATATATATATATATATATATATATATATATATATATATATATATATATATATTGCTGAAACCTTGTTCCAAAACTGTTATAGTAGTGTGCTACATTCCTAATTATTACAGTAATTTCAAAATCATTATGGAATTAAAAAATGCTAGAGCATTTCTAAGGCTTCTGAGCCAAAGTCCATCGAAGGTAAATTTTAAAAGAACTGTTTTTTAAAGCTTATTTAAATCCATTCTTCAAATATATAATATACCTTAGTAGAAGAAAACTGCACTTTTCAGAGTAAAACCTGATGTCCAGCTGTTCAACAGAAGTCAACGTGTTTTTGCTAGCCTTCATCCAGCACTAAGAAAATGACCAAAGTTTCTGTAATGCTTCAGAAAAACACATTCTTTAGTCGTAAATTGCTCGTGGAAGGAATGAGAGGTGGACTGATCCAGACAAATGTTTTACTTAGAAATTGGATTA
This sequence comes from Macrobrachium rosenbergii, assembly GCF_040412425.1. NCBI lineage: Eukaryota > Metazoa > Arthropoda > Malacostraca > Decapoda > Palaemonidae > Macrobrachium > Macrobrachium rosenbergii. Next base: position 85,540,966 of record NC_089748.1, on the reverse strand, counting down.
CTTGATGCGTAGCTCACCTCCGTTTGGCTGATTTGGTTCCCAAAGCAAGAAAGAAAGAAAGACAAAACCAAACACTTCCTGCTTCATTTAGTCAAGCTGTCGGTTTGCTTGCTTCTGTTGCTGCAGTGCAACTCCTATTTATTCCCGGTCGACTCGTCTTGCTTGCGTTTATAATAGAGCCTACAGTACGTTGCTGAATGGGAAGAAGGTTGCAACAACTTGTATCCAATTATAACAAACTGCGACGTAAACCATTCTGAAGAAGATACATAGTTTATTCACTGCCTACTGTACATCCTCTCTGCTTCTGCTGATGAATATGAGACAATATTGACATGTACGAGTACTGTACAGTACACAAGCTTTTCAAAATTAATTCGGTAAATAATTCCTGTGTTCAATATTATTCAAACAGGCATTATTACCGGATCTTCCCAGGTACATTTTAAACTTGTCTTAAATCCTGCACGCTTGCAACACCGCTCACAGTCATAACTAACACTAATCTCTTCGGTCGACACCCACATAACTAGAAAAACATAATCCTAACGAGTAGGCCTGAGTCACTCCTCCATTTTGCTCTCAGCCTCACCCGCGCGCGCGCTCACGTCTCTGCATTTATTTATATATACTGTATATAGTGTATATATAAATAAATATATATATATATATATATATATATATATATATATATATATATATATATATATATAATATATATATATATATATATAATATATATATATATATATATATATATATATATATATATATATATATATATATATATATATATATATATATATATATATATATATATATATATATATATATATATATATATATATATATATATATATTACAGCGAGATGCTTGTGGAATGCTTACAGGGGCTCAGGTCTACAGTATACGACATACATAGTAGTGATATTGAAGGTACTGACATAACAGACGCTAAACTGGTTATTCATAATGTCGTAATATTGGCATAATGTGGGCTACACATGTATGTACTACTAGACACCTACCTACCTACCTACCTACCTACCTACCTACCTACCTACCTACTCATGTGAAAGTCCACACTACAACCCATATCCTTCGGCTACACGAGCATGCACAAGCTACAAAGTAGCAGAGAGCTAAGGAATCCTATGATTAATCAAGCAGCCTTTCTATTATTTATTTCAAGACTTTTATTAGAGTAATATTTATTTTCTTACAAGCAACATCGAAATTTGAAAAAATGGGACAGTAAAAATGGATTAGTTTTTACTATTCAAGCCTTTTCGTATAAAAAATTCCATATCAAAACAAAATTGCTACTGATAATGATATTTATACTTTTTATTCATACCATTTCTTGGTGATCAGAGTTTCTTCATAAAGGTTTAGTTGAAACCAGTGAAGGTAAAATTTTCCTGCAAGTTGTTCAAAATACCACTGGTAGCTGCTGCCGGAACCTGCTATTTCTCTAATTAAGACTACTACTGCTACTATTGCTGGTATTTAAAATAACCGAAAAGTACCTGCTCCCCATTTTCTTCACGAATGTCCGACTGACTTCCTTACAGAGCCATATTCCTTAAACATTGACAAAAACTAAATATTCTCAAAAAGACATTTTGAAGTAAAACGAGGCATTAAACTGACGAAGAACTATAACAGAAAACTTTTATCTTCCCTTCCTGCAAAACAGGATTGCACTAAAAACAGTAAATTTAAACTGATGCAGCGACAACTCTTGAAAGCCTGTAAAATTAGTCATCCAAACGCCATCTGAGCGTTACATCCGGTGGATGAAGAGGACGAACATTCAGGAGGCAGCAGAAGTCCTTGGATGGCGTCTCACTCCTGTGCATCGTGTCGAATGTTCGAGCATAAGGCGTCTACTGCTCTCATTCACCAGTTCTGCGTTCAACTTCTGCTGACCTCAGTTGAAACATTTATTGACTTGCTGGTGATTTAGCTTATTTGCATTCACTCTCTACTGATTTCTCCTTACTTGTTTATTCAGTTACTACCGAATTCAGCTCTGATGTTTATTCATTCACAGCTGATCAAATATCTGATTAGATATTTATACATCTGTTGCTGACTTCTGGTCGTATGCCGTTGTACAAGATTAAGCCAGCCATGTGCCGGCACGGGTTCCTGCTCGTAGGACAGCCCGCAAATTTTTGGTCAAATTTCATCCTCTTCCTGCCGATTCCGATTCTGATATTTAATCTCTCATTGACGATCCTAGTAAATACATCCATCAAATCACATGTTTGAGCTCAGATCGATATTTCATCCCTGCTGATTTTAGTTCCATTCATTCACTTACTGAGGACCTCTGTTGAGATATTTGGATTTACCCGAATACACTGAAAGTGAGCTTCATCCTGTGCACTCGCAGGTTTCTGAAAAATGAAATAACCAACAAGGGGAATAGGTTCCACAGATTATATGTATATGTATATATATATATATATATATATATATATATATATATATATATATATATATATATATATATATATATATATATATTATATATATGTGTGTGTGTGTGTATGTATGTATATATATACGTATATGTATACAGTTATATATATATATATATACATATAAATATACAGTATATATATATATATATATATATATATATATATATATATATATATATATATATATATATATATATATATATATATATATATATATACAGAATGGGATGACCTACTAGAAATTCATTATACAAACCAGTCTCCAGGGTTCCCCATAAAGGATTTCATTTACAGTATGAAGGCATATCAGTATCATCTGCGATCTATATTTTCCTTGGCACTGCTACAAAAGAAAACGCCGCAGATAAAATCTTTCCTCTTCGAAGCTCCTTTTATTCTGACTCTTACCTACATCAAACCAGCTGTATTACTGAAGAACGTGAAAAAAGAGAACAGAAACTTCTCCCAATGAATAACCGCTAGCTAACAAAATGGTATTTGGAGCAGCAGTGATGCTTTATTGCCGGCAAATCCTGCGAAGGGGAAGAAAAGAAACAATGGCACAATCGCCGGATGACATCAACGTGCCGCAGCCTTGAAGTGTTCTTGACTACAATTAGGGTGCAGCCGTAGGACGCCCAGAGGAGGGGGAGGGGGAGGGCGGGGAGCGGAAGGAGGGAAGAACAGCAGCATTTGCATGTGGGAACGAGGAAGAAGATGGCAAAGCGAAACAGAAAGTTCCAGGGAGAGCAAAATGTTACCTGAAGGTGCGATCTCCAGAATTCTTGTCCGACACATCCGAGGAAGAGGCAATCATTGGAACATAACTATTCATATGAAATCATTCCCTCTGCCCAAGGATTCACTTAAACAGTTAGGTGCCTATAATTATAATGCTGTGACCCCAGTGAAAACAGTAGTGCCTTCTTGCGTATGGTAAGTCTCTCTCTCTCTCTTTCTCTCTCTCTCTCTCTCTCTCTCTCTCTCTGTTAACCAGAAATTCCTTTTACTTCACACCAAATAACACCTAATACAAGACTGGTCATCACTACTTTACATATATTATATATATATATATATATATATATATATATATATATATATATATATATATATATATATATATATATATATGTATATATATTACTAAAAGGACCTCATTCAAACTGGATGGTATTTAATGGAGTTTTTATTCAAAAAGTTACAAGCTTTCTTGGACAAACAGTCCACATTATCAAGTATCCGTATAATGAGCAAACGCATAGTCCGGCTGTATTTATATCTGTGTGCTGGGTACTTTTAATCCTATAATCGCCTAGCTCTTCCTGTGTGACCTCCACCCTCTCTTGACCTTGGTCTTTCTCTGATCCCTGGTTCCAGATGTCCGTTTTCCGTGCGTTCTCTTGCGTTTTTTCTTCGTTTCCTTGCTACTGTGGAGTATATGATTTTTCTAGATATGCTGTCTTCAAAGCCGTTTCCGGTGTTCCCTGCCATCGTGTTGTTGGCGCAAGTTATGAAGGTCAAGAGAGGGTGGAGGTCACACAGGAAGAGCTAGGCGATTATAGGATTAAAAGTACCCAGCACACAGATATAAATACAGCCGGACTATGCGTTTGCTCATTATACGGATACTTGATAATGTGGACTGTTTGTCCAAGAAAGCTTGTAACTTTTTGAATAAAAACTCCATTAAATACCATCCAGTTTGAATGAGGTCCTTTTAGTAATTCTACTAATGCACAGAACAATTGTGTATGTGATAAAGTTAATATATATATATATATTTATTTATATATTTATATATTTATATATATATATATATATATATATATATATATATATATATATATATATATATATATATATATATATATATATATATATATATATATATATATATACAGGGTGTTTCGACATCAGAGCAAAACCAAAATTGATATGGACAAAAACAAAAGTAATTCAGAACAGGTATTTATTTAAGTTTCTCTCTGAGTATTTAATATTTGGTGTGGCCTCCATCTGCCTGTACCACAGCCTTCATTCTTGAGGGGTATGATTCCAGCAAATTGCAAAAAAGCTGAGACTCAAACTCCATTTCCCTGAGCACTTCGGTCACCTCTCTTCGCAGGTCGTCGAGGCTTGGTATACCATCATAGTTCACTGTGCGCGCTTCAACACGATCCTTTAAGATACTACCAATGTTTTCACACACATTAAGGTCAGGGGAGCTACCTGGAAATTCACTTGACAAGAAGGAATCAATACCACTGTTTCAAAGCAGCTCCTGTGTCTGAAGAGCCTTGAAACATGTTGCCTTATCATGCAAAAATGTGACTTCTTCAACAGATAACACATTTTCAGGATCTTTGAGGAAAGAAAATACTCCACCAGTACGCACAGTTTCTCTGAAGTATTCGCCATTCCATGACTGTCCTTTTGCTTTGACGATCCACATTAACCATTTGGCTGTGAAACAGAGAAAAATTCCCAAACATTCAGGAAATTTCACAACTTGGCGATAGCGCACGTCATCGCTGATATCATCCAACTTTGCAGCCCAAATGATGTCATTTTTATGATTTGGCTTCCTGGCTGTGTAAATGAAGAATTCATCTGATGCGGCAACATGGAGAAAGTCAGCTTCAGCCCAGTCTTTAAGAAATGAACCACAAAACCATGCACGGTCTTCTCTCTGTTGCTGAGTGATGTTGGGCTTGCTGATAACATGAAATGGCTTGGTACCAGATTTTTTCCACTCACAAAATACAGCACTATAACTTCTCTTCTTTCCCCTTTTTGTTTCTAGTTCAAGCGCCAATTTACGTAAAGACTTTCTTGGTCTACCCACTGCCTCAGATATGATGTCTTTTGACTCATGAGAAAGGACTTCAGGCCTTCTAAGACTTTCACTCGTTTCGCGATGACAGTCATATGGATTTTTGTTCCGGTTTCTTTTAACAAAGGATTTATCTCTTTTAATATATTTAGCTATCCAGGAACGTGAAATGAAGGATGCGCCAAGATCCCTGGCCCCTCTGAAGGTTATAGCCTGAACTCGGTCAATCCATCTGATTTCCTCCGAGTCGTTAGCCATGGCTGTATCTAACTCCGTCACTCAGCCTGAAAATACAAGAAATGTAAAATGAAAAATAGCTTAATAGGAACTTAAAATAATGTACTTGGAGATAGCCTATAGCAGAAAACTTCATAACTTTCCCTTTGTTCTGTGGAGGGGGCTCTAATTCTGAAACACCTGGTATATATATATATATATATATATATATATATATATATATATATATATATATATATATATATATATATATATATATATATATATATAATAATGTGTGTGTATGTATATATATATTTCAACGAGGGAAACCTCTTCCACGCCAACCCTCCTTCACAATTACAGTAATGTAAGGTATATGAATAAATATTTAACTTTCTTTAAAATTCATAATAAATAAAGAAAGCTGTGGGTAAATAATTCACACCTTTTGACATCTCTCTCACCCATCCTTTGGGCAAGCTTTAACCTTCCTTGGACTGAGTGATCTGCCCGAGGCCTTAACTCCAGGTGTGGTCCTACGGAGATTAATCCTTGCCAGCGCTGGAGTGACTCAGAAGAGAAAGCGAGCTGGCCCATAGCAACTGGCCCCACATGCTGGCACCATGACACCTGGGTATGAGGGACATCACAAGGCGGCTCACCCACCAAACACCACGTACAAGCTCTCTATAGAAAATGGAATACCAGTGAAGACAATGCCACCTGGATGGCATGGAATCTTAATCCTCCCACATTACAAAAGGACACTGCACGGCCAGATCTCCCTCAGAATGCTCAGAGACGTGACACCCTCTCCAGGATACTTGCAGTCCTCTAGCTGCCTTCGGGCTGCCTCTTGCTTTCCCCACGTGACTGGTCTAGAAGCTTGAGTTACTTTTGTGGTGACCCCCTTCATTATCAGCCCCCATAGCTAGTGCCTTTTGACGAGGAAACCCCCATCTCCTGAAGAAGGTAATGTATCCAAATTAAGGTTCTCGAAGTCAGTCATGTACCCTATTATTTTCTCTCACTATTTTATTTTCTTCTCTCAGTGCGATTTACCTCAGTGAGACCTGTGTCCATATGTGAAGTGTGTAACTTAGTAATGTAAGTGTATTAACCAGTATTGCAGAATTGAGATGCTTTGGCACAATAAGTGCAACGCCCTCAATTCCCTTTAATTAAGCTGTCGACTCTTTTAATAACTGTTGCATTCTTGATTCCAGATAGGAGTGTTTGCTGTGGAACTATCTCATCATCTTGTGTGTGCATAGTGGCCTAACCGCTGTATCTTCCTTTGTAGTGCCCTTTGAAGTGGGTCCCCCTTGAGTATCATCAGGGATCTTTCATCTATTGTATGGTTGATTGTTCGACAGAACTCTATTCACCTGTCCATTATCATTTCTCATTCTTCTGATTGTATTTAATGTAAATATAATTAATTATGTGAACCCTAAGTGCTTACCTGATCACTCCCGCATTTGAAGAAGGCCTTAAGCCGACATTTTCTAACATGCTTTTGTCTGAACCCAGAACTAAAGCCAGATGTTACTACCTAACCCCCATGGTAAGTTTCCATGAATCTTCAGTTACAACCATTCAGTGGCCTTAATTCAGCCAAGTTAACCTCTGGGCCAGATCAAAACCATATCAGTGGTGACTGATGCTCACAATCTTGCAGTTGCATCAATGAAAGAAACCTGCAATTGCAAATATCAGCTAATTAGCCTTGCTAAAAGCTGGTTGCAAGACTAGAAACGAACCTTTAGCATAAACCCCGTAAATATGCACACAAGTGAGCCAGTTCCACAGTGTAACTAAAAGTGTTGTTACTTTATACTTTTATATTAATCGCAAATGAAAGCATGACTGTAAAATCAGCGTTAGGGATTTGACAGACCGCGTGCATGCAAAATTAGTCATAGCAAAGAGAATGTATTAACCAATCCACCAGCTTTGTTGCTAACACATGATAGCCCTGCATGTCTTAACTGATAGGTAGCTAGGCAAGTGGCATGAATATCCAAGTGATAAAACAGGATATAGTGCATGTATTTCTTTCACCATGTTACCCGGAGAATTTGTTGTCTCAGAACTTTTGACAGGCACGTTTATCGAGCGGCAAGTAAAGGCTCATCCAACAATTTTTCGTCTGTTGGATTACATTTTTCTCTCTCTCACTCGTACATGAAAGGAAGTGTTAGGATTCGGTAGGAAATCTCCAATTCTGTCGTTTCATTTTAATTAAATCTAGTGCATTTTTGAACAGGACATGTGAGCCCCAGAAAACTTGCCCATAGAGGTAATGCCCGCTAGAAAAATTCTGAATTTAAGTAAACGAACCCACAGCACATATAAGGTCCCCCTTTCCCATTCATTTGTAGCTGACCATAAGTCAATAAAATGTGTACCATTTCATTTCTAAGTGCAAGAAGCCTCCCACACAAGAGAAAGAATCCCACACTTAGCCCAGATGGCTGCAAACGTGTGACCCACAGCCCGTTATAACAAACACCATATGCTCTCAGTCTTTGTCAACACTGATCATGCGACCCTCGAGGGCAGAGTAAGATATGGGTAACTGATCACGTGCCAACCACAGGTCTAGTAATGTAATTTCTTTCCTTTTTCACGCATGTGATCCTTAGGTAGCTTAGGCCTGCCCTGTGCATGGTAAATTTAAGTACTGCTATGCTCTGCCACCACGAATTCTATGTATTAGAATAGGCTTATTTTTCCTCATCACTCCCTGCATTCATTTCCCTTTTGAATGAACTGAACGCCTTAACTTTTGTACACGACGGTTGTACAATTTTTATGTAAGCCTCCTCTACTGCATCAGCAACCCCTCCCCGCCACAAGCATCTCTCAGTAAATGGAAATCCTTTGTTAGGGCTTATTTTAATTATTGTGCTGAACTCCTGAATCATTCAAAACGAACCAATCTCAGTCTTACGAGACAACCTAAATCGTTCCTAATGAATACAACTAAGTCCTACGAGACAACCCAAATCATTCATAACGAATACAAATTGAGTCTTTCGAGAAAACCTTGTGTCTTTCGAGACACCCTTAATCGTTCATTGCGAACAACCTTACGTCTTTCAAGATACCCTGAATCGTTCATCATGAACACCCTTATGTCTTTTGAGGCACCCTGAACGTATCCTGAATCGTTCATCACAAACCACCTTATGTCCTTTCGAGACGCCCTGAATTGCTCATCACAAACAACCTTACATCTTTCAAGACACCCTCAATCGTTCATCATGAACAACTTTACGTCTTTTGAGATGCGCTGAATCATTCATGACGAACAACCTTATGTCTTTCGAGACACCCTGAATCATTCATCACGAACAACCTTACGTCTTCTGAGACACCCTGAATCGTTCATCACGAACACCCTTACGTTTTTCGAGACACCCTGAATCATTCACCATCAACAACCTTACGTCCTTTCGAGACACCCTGAATTGTTCATCACAAAAAACCTTACATCTTTTGAGACACCCTGAATCATTCATCACGAACAACCTTATGTCTTTTGAGACACCCTGAATTGTTCATTGCAAACAACCTTTCATCTTTCGAGACACCTGAATCATTCATCGCGAACAACCATACATCTTTCGAGACACCCTGAATCGTTCATCACGAACCACCTTACATCTTTTGAGACCCCCTGAATCATTCATCACGAACATCCTTGTGTCTTTCAAGACCCCCACAAATCGTTCATCACGAACAACCTTGCGTCTTTCAAGACACCTTGAACCGTTCCACACAAACACTCTGATGAGTTTTCTAAGACACCCTTGAGTCTCCAACAAGAAAAACCTGAGTCTTTCGAGACACCCTAAATCACTCCACCCAAGCAACTTGAGTCATACGAGACAACCTAACATTATGAACTCCTAAGCCTTCAGAGCAACCTCTGATTGGGTGCCAGAGCCACCTCATCCAAAGGGGCACTCCTACTTATTAGTGGTAACACCACTGAAACCTATTCCACTTCCTACATTCCTAGTGGCATAGCTGAGGGCCATGCCCACTGAAGTATGCTCATAAGATGACTCAGTCGACTAGAACCTCCCTAAATGATGACTACAAGTTCTACATGGACATCGGAAAGAAACTGGAAATGACAGGTCACGCCCTGACTCTGCCAAAGTGGAGGGAGAAAAGAAGGAAGAGGCAGAAAGACAGGAGAAGGAGGAGAGACAGGAGAAGGAGAAAGAAAGATTGGCCCAGGAGAAAAGGAAAGAAGCGGAGAGACAGGAAAAGGCGAAAGAAAGATTGGCCCAGGAGGAAAGGGAAGAGGCAGAAAGACAGGAGAAGGAGAAGGTAAGGCAACATCAACTTGCCCTTGCAGCCCAAGGAGGTCGCAACCCAGTTACCGCCTCCCCCCATACAACTCTCAGCAGTGTCAGCACCCTCATCAGAAAATGGGACGAGGCTGAGTCTGAAGCCTGGCTCGATCACATTGAGAGGGTTCTGGCAACTTACACGCCCTCTCCAGCCGAAGTATCCCTGATTCTGGGGAAGCACCTTGAAGGAAACGGTGCAACCGCTTTCAATACTCTCACTCTAGTGGACCAAGAAAACCTTGTAGCAGTCTGGGAGGCTATTGTCAAGGCCTTTGAAATCACTCCCAACCAATGGAGACAACAATGGCAAAGTCTACCTAAGGAGGCAAATCAAACCTGGTCCGAATGGATTTTTAAGAAGACCAAAGCCCTAAAACGATGGATAGATTCCTTAAAAGCTACCTATGTGGACAAAATACTTGAGCTTTTCTAGCTCAAGGACCTCCTGTTCTATAACCCTCCAGCTCTCGCTACACACCTATGTGACAAAGCTCCTAAGATGGTAGTCGAGTGCTGTCACTGGGCAGACAGCTGTGATACCCACCATCCTCATCTTAGTTCCTTCAGGCATAAAATACACCCCTCTGCACAAAACCTCAAGACACTCAACAGCCACCTCTCAAAAATGGGCAGCACCAAAAAACCAGTGTGTGGACACTGTAAAAGAACAGGGAACCCCACTGAAAGTGATGCTGGAAGGCTGAGATTCAGCCAGAAACTCCCTCTTAAGTCCCTAAATGGGACAACGCCCCAACAAGCCATGTCTGGCTCTTGGATAAAATGCAACAAGCCTGCTCCCTCCACTGGGACAGTGCCAAGCAAAGACTATAGTAGAAATTACTGCACCACCTGTAAGGTTTATGGGCACTCTGCCCTATGGAAGAAATTCCCTAATAAAACAGCTACACCTGCCATTGCCCTAGCGATTATGAATCCTAAAACCTTAGGCCCTCCTGCCAAGGGTCTCATATCTGTGGCACCTCCTTGAAGTAACTACCCAGCATGCCAGGTCACAGCATTCGATGACACTGGTGCACAAATCTCCCTCATTAGGGAAGATAAGGTCCCCTGTGGAGCGCCATTGACAGGCATCAACTTATCACTATAGAGGGAATGAATCGCACGAAGATGACTCTCCCCACCATCAAACTGAAGGTCACAAGACACAACAGATATAAAATCTGCACTCTTGCAGTAGTTACTTACCTTCCTGGAGGCTATGACCTCCTCTTGGCACAGGACTTCCGGTCCCCTCCTAATTTACAAAAATCCAGGGGTCCTAACCCCTCCAAAACCCAATCAAGCAATAACAGTCCTCAAGGACACACCTTACACCCGCTACCAGTGCCACTTGAGCGTCCTGGAAAGTGCCACATTCTGCCCATCTTGGACATCAAAGAAATCCCAGCATTGATTCCTGTGCCTGGACCTGCCTTAGTGCCAGTGCCAGAGCACACCACAGATCCTCCTTCGAAAGATCCCAGTCTGGATCACCTCTCTTCCCCCGGCTTGGCACCGCTACCAGTATCGGTACAAGAGCCAACCCAAAGCATACTCGGGTCCCCTCCGGGTTCCTCTGACCACAGCAGAAGCTCACCCAAAGGTGCAACCTCGCAACCCGTGCCTGAGCTGGTCATTGTGACCTGCAAGTCTTTCGCGCCCACCACGACCTCTTCCTCTCTCACCCCTAGTCCTCCATAGACTTGATTACAAGTAAGGATTCTGCCATATCTGAACTAGCCGACGAACTCAAAGAACTGCAACAACTCATGGTAGAGCTTGCAAAGAATACCTCTGCTTCAGCTGTCAAAGAGACCAGAACAGGAGGCACTTCCATGTCTTCCTCGGACTCTGTTCCACTGATTCTCCCTTCCACGGCAAACCATTGACCTAAAGGAGGTCCGAAGAAGAAAGGTCATGGGAATAGAAAACCCCAGTTAGCCTAAGAGAGTCGATGAGCTCTCCTTTTCCTATGAAGGACTTTGGCACCTCTATCCAGAGGAGGGTGGCAGGTTTCTTCCCCTGTTAATTTTCCTTGTAACTTTGTAATTCAATTTCTTCTTTGTAATATTCCCTTTTACCACTTTGATCATTTTTGCTTCCTTTCCAGAGCTCTTAATTTAACATTTATTTTTTTGGCAGCCTTGCCCATTCATGAATCCCTGCGCAAAGCCTTATAACGGCTCCTCACTTTTACTTTGCATCCCACTCTGCCAATGCAGAGTGCAAATTGCCTGATATTCAAGTAATATAAGTCCTTTGACTTTCCTTTCATGCCTACAAAAGCATGGTACATTTTAAATTGGAAGATGCTCCTGCCAGAGGAGTCACACCCTCTGACTACTTGCACCACGTTTACCAGCCCCTACCAGTGTAATTCAAGGCCCTTGCGGGCTAAAGAACGAACCTAGCCATTTTCATAGGCTAAGGATTATAATACTGGCAAACTGATTGTAAAATCTTCTTTAACAATCATTACTTACTCTTGCATCTGTCATATACTCTTACCTTGTAATAATGAGCCCATGGCTCATAAGTAATGTAATTTGACGTTGAGTTAATTATCATGTACTCATGACAACAAGCCAAGGAATACTTTGCTGTATTGCCTCTTCAAGGCGGACTAACTGCATTACTTTCTCTTACAAGGTTACTTAATATAATGTGCATGAAATAGGTTAAGTTAGTAATAGCCTACTAACCTTGATTTTATGTTGTCTCATTATTTGTGAATAACTTTATGCTCAAACTTAGATTAATGCTGCTATAACATAACAGTCAAATGCTTTAATAACCTAATTCGTAGCAGCACAATTTATTCTGCATTAACGTAAATGTCACGAGTGGTATTATTTGTTTTGTAATTGACCTCCTTTGCAGAATTGTGGAATTTACCGATAGCATAACCCAAGGGAACCTGGAGAGAGATTTTTTAGCTTGTTCAGTCGAGTTTACAATTTGTAGCCATTCCCACACAGTCTAAGGTGTGATCTAAGGTGCAAATGACAACTTGGTTGGGAAGGTGCAATGAGGGGAAACAGCTTCCACGCCAACCCTCCCTTCACAATTACAGTAATGTAAAGCATATGAATAAATATTTAACCTTCTTTTAAATTCATAATAAATAAAGAAAGCTGTGGGTAAATAATTCACACCTTTTGACATCTCTCTCACCCATCCCTTCCTTGGACTGAGTGATCTGCCCGAGGCCTTAATTCCAAGTGCGGTCCTACGGAGATTAAGCCTTGCCAGGGTTGGAGTGACTCAGAAGAGAAAGCGAGCTGGCCCATAGCAACTGGCCCCACATGCTGGCACCACAACACCTGGACATGAGTGACCTCGCAAGATGAGCCCTCTATAGAAAATGGAATACCAGTGACGACAATGCCACCTAAATGGAGTGGAATCTTAATCCTCCCATTTTACAAAAGGGCACCTCACGGGCAGATCTCCCCCAGAATGCTCAGAGACGTTGGACACCCTCTCCAGGATACTTGCAGTTGAGTTGCCCCTTGCTTTCCCCAAGTAGCTGGTCTAGAAGCCTGTGTTACTTTTGTGGTGACCCCCTTCATTATCACCCTCCATAGCTAGCTCCTTTTGATGAGGAAACCCACATCTCCTGAAGAAGGTAATGTACCCTGTTCTTTTCTACCACTATTTTATTTCCTTCTCTCAGTGCGATTTACCTCAGTGAGACCTGTGTTCATAAGTGAAGCTCATAACATAGTAACGTAAGTGTATTCACCAGTGTTGCAGAATTGAGTTGCTTTGGCACAATAAGTGCAACCCCATCAATTCCCTTTAATTAAGCTGTCGACTCTTTTAATAACTGTTGCATTCTTGATTCCAGATAGGAGTGTTTGCTGTGGAACTATCTCATCATCTTGTGTGTGCACAGTGGCCTGACCACTGTATCTTCCTTTGTAGTGCCCTTTGAAGTGGACCCCCTTGAGTATCATCGTGGATTTTTCATCTATTGCGTAGGTGATTGTTCGACAGGACTCTGTTCACCTGTCCATTATCATTTCCCATTCTTCTGATTGTGTTTAATGTAAATATAATTAATTATGTGAACCCTAAGCATTTGCCTGATCACTCCCTCACTTGAAGAAGGCCTTAAGCCGACATTTCTAATATGCTTTTGTCCGAACCCAAAACTAAAGTCAGATGCTACTACCATCCCCCCTATGGTCAGTTTCTGTGAATCTTCAGTTAAAACCATTCAGTGGCCTTAATTCAGCCAAGTTAACCTCTGGGCCAGATCAAAACCATATCAACATATATATTTATATATATATATATATATATATATATATATATATATATATATATATATATATATATATATATGTAAAATATATATATATATATATGTGTGCTCATATATATATATATATATATATATATATATATATATATATATATATATATATATATATATATATATATATATATATATATATATATATATATATATGTATATATATATGTGTGTGTGTGTGTGTGTATATACATTATATATATATATATATATATATATATATATATATATATATATATATATATATATATATATATATATGTATATATATATATATATATATATATATATATATATATATATATATATATATATATATATATTCACGCAAATTCATACATGCCAGATTGTCACAGCATATCCAGTTATTTCTTATGAGTGTTGCAGATTTCCAGTTTCCAATCTAGAGGACCTAAGCAAAAGTTTCTTACATCTCAGAGACATTTGATCCGTTGAATACTGCTGAGGAAGTAAAGGTTCCGAAAGCTTACGTTCGTGTTTTTTTTTTTTTATGTGCCAAGCCAGAGGCAGTAAGTACGGTGGAATCCCTCTTCAGTTCAATCTCAGGAGAGGAACATTATTCTTTCTAGGATGAATTAATTTTGGGGGGGCAGCGCTCTAATGCAAGGTGCTAGTTAACCTAATTAAGCTTAAAATTCTTCGCATAGCAAATAACCATCCTGGAAATAGGCCAGAGTGAGTCCTCCCGTGATTATTACCCTGCACATTAGGTTATAGAGACGACTTGCGCAGGACTTTCACTTATTTCAGATCGACCTCAGATCCCCAAAACAGAAAGCTCATAGATTAATATAACCTCAACATTTCCAACAGAAAACGACCACAATATCTGACAAGAGAGCTTGCATATTGATTAATAACACATTCTTTGATATCCACTTAATTTGATAAAAAAAAATTGTATAAGGA
>NC_089748.1:85483298-85523298 GCF_040412425.1 Macrobrachium rosenbergii | reverse complement strand
ATATAATACAGTAGCATAATATATGTGAAATGGCGAGACGTTTAGCGTCTTCACAAACAGAAACATACATACAGTTTGATACAGAAGATTCGGTGGAACATTATGAGTAGATGATTAGAATGCTTGCATGGCAATGCAAGTAGTGTTGATTGTACATAAATCGAGACAACAATGGTTAGGGAGGAACAGACGGAAATATTGTATGGTAGAAGTTGCGTTCCTTGACAGAGAGATAACGGGATGCTCTTGTTTTTGTCTTGTCCCTCCGATGGATGACGAACACGTACGTGTGCTCGAAAGAGACAGCGGTCGGTGCGACGCGTCTCCTACGTGCTTACCACCAGCGTCGTACTGCCACACCTACATATGCCTTATACTCTGTCAATATTTTACCAGTGAACGAGGACACAGAAGAAGTGTCCGAAATATAGGGTTGCAACGTATAAATAGTGTTTTTATGGGCCTTTTATCTTTATATATACAACGTATAAATAGTGTTTTTATGTATATATATAAATTTATCATATAATATTTATATAATATATCTATTTATATATGGATAAATGTACATATATGTATATATATACACATGTACATATATATACATATATAATGTATATATATAAATATATATATATATATATATATATGTATATATATATATATATATATATATATATATATATATATATATATATATATATATATATATATATATATATATATATATATATATATATATATATATATATATATATATATATATATATATATATATATATGTATGTGTGTGTGTGTGTGTGTGTGTGTGTGTGTGCGTAATCGACGGTAAAATAGGCCCATATAAAACAACAAACGCTTTCCAGTAAATTATGTATTTTTATTTTCCTTACGTTAAGAGAAGCAATTACTGAACACATTCCTCCCTTTGGTAAGAGGAATAATGATAAAAAAAAATTAAATATTGATTACTTTCACTGACTAAATAATAAAACTGTAAAGTGATGCAGTATACCACAAAAAGTACGAAGTCTGCGTCGGCTGAAGAAATATTTTAGAATGAGCATTGTTCTCAAATAAGTGAAAATGTAAGTAGGCATAAACGCCACGTGCGAACGGAATTGCACGAAAGCGTTGTATCTCTCTCTCTCTCTCTCTCTCTCTCTCTCTCTCTCTCTCTCTCTCTCTCTCTCTCTGTATGTACACAATTTATTCATGCATTATCCTCTTCCTACATACATATATATACATACATACAGAAATACATGTAGGCATACGGGTATCTGAGGGAAAATATGCCAAATATCAAAAAATTTCAATATTTCCCTTATGTATACAGTAGTTCTGCTGACTACTTTTGCTGCCTTTCTTCTCGGCCAGTGCAGGGCCTTTGAAATGGCGGCCCCCTCGCTTTTGTTGTCTCCCCCCGCCCCCGCCCACCAATCTCTCCGCTACTAGGAAGTATTTGTGGCACTTGATCGTCCTGAGAGAGGCGACATATATACTTAACCCTAGTTTTCACTAAAGAAATTCGTCGTTTTTCTTCCAGAACTGACTTTGTCATTTTTGCTCACTGCAAGTAGGGGAGTACGTTATGCCCTCGTCTCTCCTAAATTAAAAACAATGTATTCATTTTCTTTTCTTTTTTTTAGGGATAAAAAATAAATGTAAGCTCTCGTTACCATCACTTACGAGCAACTGCATCAGATCGTTCAGGATGATAGCGAATCACCAAAATATGTCTTCAGCCAAATTCGATCTTCTGTTATCCATTAGGCGTAAAGGAACTAAAGACGCGTTTAACTTTGGCAAGAGTGTCCGTTTTGGCGTCTTCTTTTCTCCCATCTGCTATGTAAATGATTCAACCATTACATATACAGTATATCATATTTGTTTCACGCCATGTCAGTCAGCCCTTGTCATTTCCGTCCTCAAATCTGAAAACAAGGTCAACAGACTCGATGTTCCCTAGATGTTTTTACAAGAGTTTGTTAACATGGAAATCATGCGAGTTCTGCCTTCCTCTGTCTCCTGCAAACTACAGTTTGTCGTGTTTTAAAGTCAGGCTCAGCTTCACCTAGGAATTAAGGCCCATTTTAAACGCCGTCTTATACTTTTCATCCTGGCTTTTCTACTCTACTCTACTCTGCGTTGCTTTTGTCTCTACAACGACCAAACCTTGAAATCATCCTATTACCACACTTTAATCAG
This sequence comes from Macrobrachium rosenbergii, assembly GCF_040412425.1. NCBI lineage: Eukaryota > Metazoa > Arthropoda > Malacostraca > Decapoda > Palaemonidae > Macrobrachium > Macrobrachium rosenbergii. Next base: position 85,521,087 of record NC_089748.1, on the reverse strand, counting down.
AAAACAGCATTACAAATTGCTTCTTCATCCAGTCATGAATGTGGAGTCTGTAACGTGAGACATCTAATGGCAATACCACATCTTGTCTAACGTCAGCCTGGCTGTCCTCTGTCCTTTGTTGGGAACGTAAAACCTTACGTAAGCGGTTCTGGACCTCCGGGCCTTTTGGAAGGGTCTGACACAAAACATCTTGCCCTCGTCTTTAAAAGGTTCTGAAACAGAAAAGGCAAAAGTTTCAAGGTCCTAAAACAGAAAAGGCAAAAGTTTCAAGGTCCTGAAACAGAAAAGACAAAAATTTCCAGGTCCTGAAACAAAAGACAAAAGTTTCAAGGTTCTGAAACAGAAAAGACAAAAGTTTCAAGGTCCTGAAACAGAAAAGACAAAAGTTTCAGGGTCATGAAACCGAAAAGACAAAAGCTAAGTGTGACTCATAGCTCGAATAATTCCGTCGGACCTTTCTCTCATAAATCAGGAAATGATATTCTGCTCTCTTATCTGGCAGTAATTCTGGTCCATGTGTCAACAGTAACGGCTTGGAATGATCGTGAATCTGTATGTAGGAGGTCGGGGATGACATTTTCAACATACTTGCAATAATGGGCTGTCGCTCTATTATTTTTTTTCTCATCAGGTACGATTTCGAAGCTCCTCTAAAGCCCTGTCCACACTAGCGGGCACTGCCCGACGGGCAAACACTGTTCCCATAACCCGTTCCACTAAACTGACCGACCGAGTATGGAGCCAGAGCGATGCAATTGTCTGGTAACACTGCTTCAGAAGCAAGAGAAAATATAAACAGCCAGGAGTGCCCGACGGGCATGCCCACTAGTGTGGACAGGCCATAAGGGGGCCCATACACGCTCACTCCAAACGTCAGTTAGACTGTCAAACTAGAGGTTTGCAAGCCAGTTTGAGCGTGTATGGGGTTAGTTTGTACTGAAAGACTGGCTTGTGGTGTGAAATGACGGACTTAGGTGATTACCGAAAAACTAGCCTAGTACTGACAACCTTTTTCATCGTGTGTGGGGAGGCGTGAACTTGAAGTATATTGTCAGTTTGGCCTAACATTTCGAGAATGCAGTTGTGTCTGTGGATTGGCTAGTGATGTCGACTTCACGGGAAGAGAAGCCCTTTTGGTTGGAGTTTATTGAATTCTATAGAGGACAACCTTCATAATGAAAAATAAAAAGTGCTGACTATTCTGACAGATGTAAAAAGGCAGCGCCTTATGATATTTTAGTTTCAAAATTACAACAGAACGATAGTTCAGCTACTAAAGATGCAGTAGCCAAGAAAATTAACAGCATGCGTTCTGCTTTTCGTAAAGAGTATAAAAAAGTAATCAACTCGCAGAGACCAGGTGCCAGCAGCGAGGATTTATACCATCCAACATTATGGTACTTTCAATCGCTGATGTTCCTCAAGGACCAGGAAACTCCAAGAGAATCAGTGAATAATATTGATGAGGTAAGGAAAATTTCCCAATTCATATAGTCATGTTTATTACAATAAAGAAACAATTTCCATATTTTCAAATAGTAAATGCATAAATAAAAAAAAGTCTTTGTAATATTGTAAATCAAAATGTAAATACAATTAGAAATGTTTATAAAACGTACATAGATCAAAGCAGTGTTGTATAAAGAATGAATGGAGCAACATATTATATATATACAATATATTATATATATATATATATATATATATATATATATATATATATATATATATATATATATATATATATATATATATATATATATATATATATATATATATATATATATATATATATATATATATATGGTAGATCACTAAGCCAGCTGTCCGCGGTGAGCTAGGCTATGGCAGTTGACGTGTTTCTATAGGACTTTACCTGCTGAACAAGAATTTAAAGCAATATTTTGTTGCTCGGCTGTAATTAAGCTGTAAATTATCTTAGAACTGGTGTGGTAAAACCCTTTCGAAGATAGCTAACAGTAAGGGAGACCCATTGGGAATTTGGGTTTTTTGGTGGGGTAAATAACTTGGGAAAAGGTTTCAGTACCTTTTGTTGTATTTCCTGTAATATATGTCATTTGAAACATGAAAAACAAGCGTAAAAAGACGGGCGAATAAATGGATAGTGGGAGCTGTTCCAAAGGCACTTTTCATTCATTACTAGTACTACTGATTCTAAGCCTTAACACGCATGCGCTAGTTTTTGGTTCACCAATCACCAGTTGCTGGTTTTCTGCGCTAAGCAAGAACTGCAAGAGACTGGCAATTGACGTTTTCCTATGTTATTTTACTTGCTGAGCAAGAATTTAAAGTAATTACCTCCTGCCAGAACATACGAGCTTGCAGTAATCTTTAAAAATGCAGATAAGGCGCGCAGCGCCGTTCTGCTACGGCACCCTATAGAGGCCACCTAAGTTGAAAGCGGAAATGGTAATGCTTTGTTTCCCGTTTACGAAAGCTTCGAATAGTGTACAGCGGAGCTAGACTATGGCAACTGACGTTTTTCTATGTTATTTTACTTGCTTTACCAGAGTTTAAGTAATATTTTGCTGGTCGGCTGATGCTAAACTGTAATTTAACCTTGAGCTGTGTGTGACCCACTGGCGGTTCTCTCTGCCCATTGGTACTTGCAGTTTTCAAGGGTCAATTATATTTTAGTTACAGCCAACCGACAAAATATTATTTTAAATTCTTGTTCAGCAGGTAAAATAACATACGAAAACATCAATTGCCATAGGCTTGTTCACATGGACAGCCGGTTTAGAATGAGATATATATATATATATATATATATATATATATATATATATATATATATATATATATATATATATATATATATATATATATATATATATATATATACGCACACACACAAATAAATCTGTTTAGTGTATCATCTGCTCTTGAACAACTTATGAAATAGTTGACAAGTTGTTCACGAACTTGTTTAGCCTCTTCTGCTGGACGCCTGTAGTAACCTTCACGTAAATTAAGAAAGGGGCTGCTTGTCACTGTTGTATAACTATCAGGTTCAGGTTTTTTTATGAAGGGTTTTATTATGGAGAGCAATTCCAAAAAAGTCTCATGGTCCATTCTAAGATAATTAAACCAGTCGCCTTTCGCAAATAATAATTTTGACAAAATGTTCATGTGAGATAGCTTTTGTCTTTTCAACAACCAGCCTTTTGTCCATTTTTCTCGTTTGCGTTTCTGTTTAGTTAACATCATTACCAACACACCAGCTGTGCCCAGACAAAGTGTCTCCATATCTTCTGGCGTAAGAGGAGTGGCCACGGCTGTCCTCTCACCACACAATCACAAGAAGAACTGAGACTATACCTGCAAGCCGAAGTGAATAGTGTGTGGATAAGACTGCAGTTCTTCAGTCTTTCAGTTCACTCCAACTGACAGTTTGGAGTGAGCGTGTATGGGGCCCCTAACAAACTCAAGTCATCTTCCTTTGCTTGTCTTGTAAACACTGCTTAGGATGTTGTTCTTCAGAGCTTCCTGGCTGTTAGCACGTCCACTTTCTCAGCAGCGTGGCATTACGTTTTAACTTGGCCCTTTACTTATTAAATCGCGAATCTCTCTATTTTCGGTATCTGGACATCAGTCATTTAAAAAGCAAGCATATCATCAGCTTTATAGTCTTCTTTCTGAACAATCGAAACTGCTGTCTCCTTCTTCCGGTTCTCGTCATGAAGACAAGCACGGGGCCCGAGTGGACGTAGGCTACTACAAACTCATTTTTAGAAGCGACAGTCAAAGTCTTGTCTGGGCCTTGTGAAGACAAATCTTAAAGTATATGGCAGAGCGCTTTACGTTTGACGCCGAAATAATACGAAAATTATGTGATATAGGTATTGCTTACGAATTAAAGTTTAATAATAACAATAATGCACGATTTCGAACGTCAATTATTGGTTGCTGATAAGAATTCAGTCTTAAAATCCTAAGCTTCAGTCGAGAAACCATGTGAGAAAAACTGAATTTGCTGAAAACAACATGCTACTGTAGACGTCAAGAATTTGTGTATCAGCATGAAGGAAATATTTCGAATCTAAGGTAATTAATTGTTGACATACAGTACTCCCACTATTGAAACTATATAGTATACAGTATATGAACCCTCATAAACAGCAGTCAGTCCTTTAGCTGTTTTGCCTGCTGGTATTGATGCAATTGATTTGCTCTCTAATTTGAATAACCAGGTACCATTCATTAAATTTACTCTAGAAATAAAAAAAAAGATAATTGCCTCCCTTTCATAGATATTTTAATACATAGAGAACCATTTCAATGCAAATTCAATATTTATGGGAAACTAACCAACAACTTAATTTATGTCCATTTTTATTCAGGCCATCACCTTAATATCAAAATATCCATTTTTTTCTTCTATGTTTTTAAGAGCATCGCACATTGTCAGTCACCAGTATTTGGATCAAGAAATCAAATACATAAGAAAAATATGGACAGATTTACGTTATCCTTCACATATACTAGATATTTGTTTTAATGAAGCCCACAAAAGTCATATAGTGAAAGTAACATGGAGAAAGAAACCCCTAAGAACATTCTTAATTTGCATTATTTTTGTGGTTTTAAAAACATAAAATCATTGTTAAAATCATTTAATGCCAATCCCGCTTTTTCCTACAGTAACACACTAAAAGGAATGTTAATAAAAAAAAAATAGCCCTAAGGAAAACAACAACGTAATATATAAAATTCCATGTTTGGACTGCCCCTCTTTTTGTATTGGCCAATCTAGCAAGGATTTAGAAGTACAGATTAAACAGCATAAGTAATCTGTCAAAACTGGCAAACATCCAGTGCTATATTCATTCATTTAAGTTTAACTCTCACAGGATTGAAAGTTCAGTGATCGCCAGATCGACAGATTTCTCTTCACAAAATCTTTTAGAATCTGCTATTATACAGCTTCCTTCCAGTTGTAATTTTAACCTTAGCCCTGGCATGTATTAGTTGGACCCCTGTGTTAGTCAAATGTTTAAGAATGACCTAAAAGATAAAATCACTGACTTGATTACAATTTAGTTACCTTGTATATATTTTCTAGGTATTCGTATACTTAATATATTTTTTTTTTAAATCTTCATCTTGCAAAAATTGTTGTTTACCAAAAGGAGAATTATAAAGTCGTACTTTTATAACATTTTTTGGTAGTCAGTCACTTTCCTTGTATAATCTTTTAATTTTCCTGTCCCTGCTTCTGAGCTGTTGGGCCTAAACCTTTGTAAAACCTCTTAAATATTTAACCCTATTTTGGTACATCTTCTAATTCGTCAATTGCGTTGGATTCCAGGTACCTATTTTTTCCTTTGTAATCCCCATCTCTCATTTATACAAGCTTTCTTTGTAAACTTATTTTTATATTTCTCGAGTCTGCTAAATAAAGGACAAGAAGTCGAAAGACCTTGCAATGCTCCATTGTTTCCCTTTCCTTCGTGGATTTTGTTTTTTTTTATATATTCATCATGTTCCATATTTTCGTGATTCAGTTATACATTATACATATATATATATATATATATATATATATATATATATATATATATATATATATATATATACAGTATATATATATATATATATATATATATATATATATATATATATATATATATATATATATATATATATATATATATATATATATATATATATATATATATATATATATATATATATATATATATATATTATATATATATATATATATATATATATATATATTATATATATATATATATATATATATATATATATATATATTATATATATATATATATATATATATATATATATATATATATATATATATATATATATATATATATATATATATATATATATATATTTGTGTCTGTGTGTAAAATGTAAGTGCACGTTTGCATAAGCTAAATTTACTATTTCAGGTCAATTCCTAGTATCAAAATTGCAGGGTCCAACGCTTAACAGAGTAGAGGACACTACATTAAAAGTGGTGTAACTGATCTTCACTGAGTGAGTTAACGCATTTTCATTAGACCCGTCTTACCTGATCAGTTTGCTCTTAAGGCTGCTGAGCTGACTCTTGTTACCTAAAGAAATGTACGGAAACAGTGACTATGTCTTTACTCCTCTGTGATGCCTTCCTATAGCTTTCACCAGAATAGCGTCACAACATTATCAACCAAGTTATTAACGTGCCGATGCCACGACACTATAAACAATAGCATTTCCACACTATTCCTAGAAAGTACCTGCTAGGTACACGTTATTCCCACTGTTCTACTAAACACTACTAGTACTAGTTCTATTACTAATAATAACAACAACTACTGTGCTGTTGCTAGTAACTTTAATGATAATTCACTTTATTACAGCAATAAGGAAAAGGTTAATACTAACTTTGACACCCGTATATGACTTCCAAAAAATACTAGCGAGGGAAGAATTGTCGTACTTGTGTGCATCAACATGGAAGAAATATTCCGACAAGTTGTCGATGACATTAAAACTTAGTCTCTTTATTATACACCGTGTTAATAGACACTAACTAAGTAAGCTCATTCACTCAAAGACGTCCACCTTTGTTTCCTAATCTGGGATGGCTTCTTCAAGTTGCGTCAACAAAATGATTCCTCCTGGCAGTATTGAAACGAGTACAAATGAATCTTCCTAATGAGCAGTTCCTTGGTGGATTGTGTACGGTTGGTCTTTCGTTTCTTAAGCTCAACGCTGAAAGAACAAACATCAAAATAGCAAACCTTAGTATTATTCGGATTTGATACGTGTTCTAAGCTAATACAAACCATACTCACACGAGGGTTGCAGTATAACTTGACAGTGTTACCAACAAATTTTTGCTAAATTATGCTAGTCGGATGAAAAATATATGCTAAAAAGCAAGAATTTATGCTAAATATGGTATGATATAATGCTAGAATTATGCTGACTAATTATTATTATTGCATTAAACATTTCCATAATACATTTGAGTTAAAATAACATAATGGACTTTTTCAGTGTTTATATTAGGTGAAATGATACGAATGTGACTGTTTTGATTTAGTAATTGGATATATTTGATGAAAACTTGTTAGAAAATTGAAATAAAATATAATTTTCTTTCATATTTCACATATGCAATTAACTACCTGCACAATGAGTGAAAATCTGTTCAAACATAATTAACATTTTGATACTTATATAAAGAAAAAAAATACTTTACTTATGAAGGAAAACATAATATGTATACATTCACACTTTACTGACGATATAAAGAAAATGAAAAAAAAACATACTTTACTTATAAAGGAAAACATATGTAGGCCTATACACTAACACCTTACTGACTATGCCATTGTGGGTACATATTTCTATTCATAGAATTTATCATTGCTTTAGTGGGCTCAAATTTAATGACCCCCTCGTTATAATGTATGTCTTCTCCAGCAATCAACTCATTTGTTAGAGTGGCGTTTTTAAGGCGGTTTCTCTTTTCATTTTTTTTCAAGTTTACAGAAGAAAATATTCTTTCGCAATCAGCATTACTGACAGGAATTGTTAGTAATGCTTTTGCCAATTTAGACAAATTTGGATATTTACCACTTTGGTCGATTTTTGACCAGAACATTTCAGTATCCATAGTGGCATTTTGAGAAAGAATATTATTTGCCTCCTCGCTCATTACCAGCAACCTCCACTCATTATCCAGATCTTGCTCCTCTTCTGCTGCAATGATTCCAGGAAACTTTGCAGAAATATCTACTATAGACAGTTTATTGCCTTGTGCAACTTCATTTAGGTCAAGGAGGGAACAAATAGATGTCAATGTTGGGTCACTAAGAGGAAGGCGCTTTTGAAGTTGAGCGGCCAGTTCTACTACAAACAAAGAAGCCGCTCAAACATTTGAGCTGTGTTCTGGCTGTCCCTTTTACTAGCAGTACTCTCAAGAAGCCTACTAAACTTAACTCCTCCATAAATACTAGAAGATGGTAAATGGTAATCCTGGTTTTTAGGGTCCAACTGCACCACTCTTTTAACTGGTAGCTTGAGAGTACTGGGTTTAAAGAAACAGCCAAGAATCTGTACATACAAATGACGGCAGTCTCTGACTACACAGTGAACTGTTGAGTGAGAGCTTTGAAATATGATATTGATCTTATCAGTCAGGGACAGAACATACTCCATGAACTGGAAATATAGATGTGTATATGGATTTGACAACTCATTGTATAGGAAGTCAGAAGACAGTAGTCTGTCTTCTGTGTGGGGCTAACTGAAAGTACATGTGCAAAACTTTCCATTGGTCTAACAACCTAGATACACAGGCATTAAGTGAGAGCCATCAGAATATCATGTAACCTCAAAATTCTTTGATGTTGAGCCTGCATAAATTCCTGAAACTCTCTAAGTTCTCGGAGTCTTTTGCTAGAGTGGCTAAAGTAAGAGTTACACTCACGTAATATTTGTTCTAGAGTTTTTGGCAACAATTTTGTGGAATGACTAACAGCCAGGAAATAGAATGACAAACACACTTAACTGTAAGTATGTTTGGGTTCTTTTCCTTTAGCCTGGTAACAATGCTGTTATTTGCACCAAACATAACATTTGTTGTGTCTGCTGCAAATCCAACACAATTTGACAAGTCTAATTTACATGACTGCAATTCCTCACAAAGCACTTCAAACAAGCTCTCAGCAGATTCACCTTTTAAAACCGGTAATCCAAGAAGTCGTGTTATCACTTTACCTTGATTTGAGTCAAAATACTTAACTACTATTGCCATCACAGTTTCTGACCCTATGTCAGTCGATTCATCAATTATCAATGAGAAATAACAAGATTCATGAATCTTTTCTAACAGCTCTTCTTTAAAATTTAAACCTAGGACATTTTCCACAATTGCAGCAGATTTTGTTCGTTTGCACGCATAACTCTTAGCAATTTCAGAGTCATTGAATACTGTAGGCAATAATTCAGATAAATCATCCATCACTGCATATGGCAAATGATGCTTTACGGCAAATGCAGTAATTTTGATTTCAGCACGAGAGGTGGCATCTGTTACTTTACTGGGTTCCTTAAACATTACTGATATCTGGAAGGAGGGAAAATTCTAAGTTAAGATGTTTGATAAAAAATGTATACAACACACACACACACACACACACACACACACACACACACACACATATATATATATATATATATATATATATATATATATATATATATATATATATATATATATATATATATATATATATATATATATATATATATATATATAATATATATATATATATATATATATATATATATATATATATATATATATATATATATATATATATATATATATATATATATATATATATATATATATATATATATATATATATATATATATATATATATCGTACTGCATGAAGAAAATCAAGATAAAAAAAAGGAAGGAAATATATGTAATGAAATAACTGCGAGGAGTGAAGTGTATTATTTAAGAGGCATTAATTACTCCAGAACTCCAAAGACGATTTCCTCTGATGTGAAGATATTTTGCATCTTTAGCATAGGCCTACTACTTTAATTGTGTAAAGCTAAAAATAAATAAGTAAACGCTTTCAATCACTTGGAAAATGGTAAGAGTTAAGTTGCAATATAATGTGAACTACTTTGTTATAGTGACAGTTCCGTACTGTTTGAAAACAATAACATCAATTTTATTCACACTTATGAAAGTCAAAATTGCAGCTTATCCCCACCATTCTATAAAAAATCAATATAAATAGTTGGTTACCTTGGGAAAAAAAATCCGAGAAATGCAAAAATGAAAACAACACACTAATTGACAGAGATAAAAGAAATGGCAATTTACATCTTTGACTTTTCCTATAGTTGGATAGGTTAGTCTCTCAGTAAAATTTTAGTTCAGTATGAGTAGAGCTGTTATTTGTGATAAGTTATGCAAATTATCTTACCTTGTTACAACCTCGTGAAACATTTTCTAAATCTTTGTGTTTTTGGACAGTGCATGGTTTTCAACACACTCCAGTTTGGGTTGGAGACTGCTGTGGCACCATTTGCAATAAGCTTTGTCATTCTTGTTTCTTACTAACCAGTCTTTAAATTCCTTATCAGCTAACCACTCAGACCGAAATCCTTGACTATATAATTTCTTTTTCACCGAAATTAGCTTTTCGTTTTCACTGTCTGTGTCTGATTCTGATTCGCTACTATTAGGCCTCTTATTAGATGCCATTGTTACTGTTCACCCTTCAGGGACTCAACCTCACTAACTGACTAACTGAGGGACTCAGCGTGTTAATAAACAATTCCACGACAGGAAAAGAACGCGTTCTGTCTACGAATAGTGTTGCCAGACCTACAAAGTATTATTATGTAACAGGCTATATGCAATATAACGGAATATATATATATATATATATATATATATATATATATATATATATATATATATATATATATATATATATATACATACTGTATACACATACACACTCATTTAAGTTAAGAATACATTACTTTAAATGTCAATATAGCCTAAATCCAGGAATTATCTGCATTGTACTTCAAATATTGTGAAAGTATGCTAGAATTATGCTAAAAAATCTGATTATGCTAGAATTTATGCTAAGCTCCAGATCTTGGGCCAAATTATGCTAGAATTATGCTAAAAATCTAATTATGCTAGAATTTATGCTAAGCCCCAAATCTTAGGCCAAATTATGCCAAAAGCATAAAATTATGCTAAATTTGGTAACACTGTAACTTGACAAAATTAAAACAGATCTAAAAGACAGGAAAATTGTATAGCCGGCTGACAAATGCAAATACACCGTTCAGTGGACCTGTCACAGATATGGCTGATTCCCTATGAATATTTCGGTGTTCTTAAAACGAATAAATGTACAGTATGTTTCAGTAATAAAGAGGGATGCTTTGTTCTGTGAATTGAGGAAAATATCACGTTGAAACAGTCTGCCCTTTCCACTACCATCCATTATTCCTTCAGCAAGTCTTACTCTTATCAAAACCAGTTTGAATCAAGCAGCGAATCTTCGAAACTGAGCACACTTGCTCGAAAACATTATGCTCTTTATCTTTTTGTTTTTTTTTTTCATTTCCATGAGCACACGCGCGCTGTGAAGAAATGGGCTTGGAGGTGTGAATGGCCTATGCCCGGGTCTCATACAACTTGCCAATCTGTGTTTGACTTTTGTAACCTCTCAAAAGAACGTAATTGCCAAAAAGCTACTAGGCAAGCGTGATCGAGTCGTCCAAAGCATGAATCGCCATTCAGAAGTCATTCAGCAGCAACTCACAAGACGCCAACCCTGTCCCGTCCCCAGTGGCTTCCTTTTCACGCCTGACTAATTCAGTAAGCATCAAGTCCCGGTGAAAAACGCCCTTTCGTGCATCCCGTTATATTTGCTTCTAGTCTCACCTCCATATCTCTCAGGGTTTTCAATAAGTAATCTTAGTAAATTCTTCATTAATTGTCCACGATATGCATGAACACTGCATTCTTTTCCAATAGCAGAATGATGACTTTTGCCCCCTCCATTGCACAACATAATACAGAAGTACCCCATCAAGCTCTGGCACAACTTTTCATTAGGACCAGTAATACACCACAGCTTCTGGAGAAAGACAGATAGATAGACACACACACACACACACACACACACACACACAAGAAGAAAATAGCAGGGTTACGGAGAAATCTTGGAAGTTCGTGCCTCCCCTGGTAGGAGAACTGCAATTATCTTGACTTAGAGGGCATGGAGTAGGACGCAGGACTAACATTAAAAAGAAGAAGAAAACAAAGATAAAGAAACGTGAGCAAAAGTGACCATGCGTGACCAGGTCCGGCTAGGTCACGATCTCCTGGTAACAGCCAATTTTTCTCTGCCAACAGAGTGATGGCGAATTGAGTAAAAGTGTACCTTTGCATTCTTTTAGCACAGACCGTATCTACCTACGAAAAATATTTCAGTTTTGGAGGTCTTGTAACGCGTCACTTCCTTCATCAACAATATTCTAGTCTTTTATGAGGCACCTTTTTACTGATGTTATATCCAATTGTACTGTTTGGTTCGGTTTCCTCCGAAGGAATGAAAATGATGGAAATTTGCTGTTTCTGTCAAACTATCAAACTAGATTCTAAGTCGTTATCAACGTATTTAGGTCAACAGGACAGAATTTCGATAAGTCGACTTTATCCAAAGGTTAGATAACTGAAGCTGAATTATGCCCGAAACGGAGCTATTTCTGGCGCCTTCAGTCAACATGGGTGACAATGAACGACTGAAAATAAAGACAGATCTTTCCGTACTTATGCCTCAACAACAAGGACAAATAAACTCAAAAAACTTATATCGTTTGAGAAAAACACTTAACAGCATACATTCTGTATCCCCAAACCATCCAGCCATACACTTAACAGTGCGATATCATTGTACACTATGTATCTAAATTTACTACATAACACAAATACAAACATACCGATTATTGTAGGAACTTATGAAGTGAACAAGTCAAGTTAGTTTTGTTGTGGTCTCAGTGGAGAGAACGATGATCATGCAAACACTGAACCTCTCTCTCTCTCTCTCTCTCTCTCTCTCTCTCTCTCTCTCTCTCTCTCTCTCTCTCTCTCTCTTCCTTAGGCCTCACTGAGGCGCGCCTTCAATTTACACTTATTCCCCCTTGCTTATTTCGCCTGTTGGCTAAATCGACTCGTGAGTTTTCATTTACGAATAGTTCACTGCATGCGGATTTATCACGTTCTCCCAAGACGACATTTTTTCAAAAGTTGGGTCATTCAAGTTTCTACTGACCTTTATTTTTATTCATTCATGCATCTTAATATATTCACATCTTATTGCAAATGCATACTTTCACATCATAGTTCTTTTTCTCATCAATTTCGAGTAATTGCGTAAAACAACTGAAAATACTATCTATACGTTTACATCATTCAGTAATGTCCGGCGCGGTCAAAAGGACTGGCCTGATTTGAGGTTTATTGAAGTTAACTGTCTGAAAGTCATGAATTTCGAAATGATGATCATTCCTCTGCAGCAGCAGCAGCAGCAGCAGCCAGTATTACACTGGAGGCAGAAGCAGCATTCGTAATGATGGAAGTAGTTTCTCTATTCCTGTCAGAAAAGAAACCTTTCACTTTTTTATAGCATGGTTGCTTACTCGAAGGCACCAGACAAATATGGTCGTCCCAGTCACTCTTTACTGTTTCCAGTAACCACCATTCACAGAGCTCTTTCCCCATAAGTAGACTGACCTTCCCTTGGATTTTGGTAAGGCATCTTTCAATCGGTGTGTCACGTCGACCTTATTCCATGCCCTCAATATTTACAAAATATATCCTTCCACATAGTAGGCCGCAATTTCTTGAGCCACCCTACAGGCAGTCACGTTTTTCGAAGACTTTCGTAGTGTAGCGATGAACAGAAATTATTTCACATTGCTGTTAGCCAAGATGTTCATCCACCGATTCTGTGCCTCATATGTGTAACACCTGACATACATCATGCACAATACCTCTTAAATTTTAGGAGTTATAAACTCTGCCATCATAAGGGCCAGTTACCCCGGAGTCTGACCTGGCCGGAACTCACTTACCTCACTGCGCAAAATTATAAGCAAAATATCTGCTGTCATCTAAGGTATGTATAGTAATATTCGTTTTTAAAAATGACAGTGTTTTAGATCATGGGAACAAAATCAAACTTTTCAGTCTGTCACTGATTTTCTCCTTTCTTTTTTTTTTTTAACAATTATGGCAATACGGCAAAATTACCCATAATCACCAAATATGAAAGATAAAATTTAAGTTGCTATGCTTCTTTACTGTAATTGTTCTTTTTTCCAAAAATGTTCCTGGCGCATATTAATGGTTTTCCTTTGTCATTAAATGTTTGTTCACATTTCCCCTTCCCTTTTCTGAGAGAATGTACTTTCACTGGATACATGCCCAGAGAAAAGCATACAGGCCGATCTCCTTTGTCCAAATCCCACACTCAATTTTAAAACATCAAGCAAATTTCTTTCAGCACATTGCACTTAGGGTAAATCTCTCTCTCTCTCTCTCTCTCTCTCTCTCTCTCTCTCTCTCTCTCTCTCTCTCTCTCTCTCTCTCTCTCTCTATATCATATATATATATATATATATATATATATATATATATATATATATATATATATATATATATATATATATATATATATATATATATATATATATATATATATATATATATATATATATATATATATATTATTTTTCTGTGAGTAGCAATTCAGATGTAATTCTAAAGAAATTCAGATTTTTGTGGCCAGGTAGGGAGATGTGCCATCTATCAATTGACATGAAAAGGAATAAAACTATCAACAGATGTTTAATTCAGAAGCCAATTGTTTCAATTACTCCCTTTCTCTACGAGGAGGCTTAAGCGCTAGATTTAGATTTGAGAGATCTACACAAGGATGCCTTTAGATTCAATCTTGCAAAGGTGTAGATCGAACGTGTTGAAAGAATATCATTCCTATGGCCCTAATACGTATTCTAGTGCATGATACTTAGAATTAACCAATAAACTGCCTCAGAAGATGCCCTATTTAAGAAGAGGTAACAAAAAGCTCACATGAAAGGGCAAGATAGCCAAAAATGTTTCAAAGGAAAGTCTGACGGAAAAAACTTGGCATCCGAGACTGCCAAAGGGCAAAGCTCTGCCATATGATGAAGAGGACTTTGCCTGAACCTTGACATGTGCTGGAGACAGAAGCGATGCTACCTTCTCCTTTTGTGGTCAAGAGAGGGTTTCGAAATCAAAAATCCTGACTGATGGTAGAATTGTGCAAAGCTACAGGAGGGAAGCATCTTACGATTAACAGCTAATATTCATCTCACGACCTGTAAGTTCCCAGCTCACCTCCAAGAAGATCCAATGCAATTTAAGTTGCCTCCTTTGCCCAGTAAAACAATACACAAAATATACCTCAGTGCTCACTTGTCTGTGGTGAAAATCCTGACGTCAGCTGACTACACAAAGGGCACATCTTGAGAACTGTTAGGACACAGAGGCTTTGCACTTGATACCTGAGTGTGTTGACATTTGTCAGAATATATATACCTGAGAAAAAATTAAACATGCTCTTATATGTAAATATAAGTTATTATAATTATCTTCATTTGTTTCATATTTCTTAATACGGAGATATTATCAAAATTGCATGTCATTATAAGAAGATCACGGGAATAGGTTTCTTTTCGCGAAATATTTCGCGAGAGAACTAAAAGTCACGGCAAAGTTGCTTCCTTACGAAAATGCGGCAACGATTTTACACTATCAACATTAAGTTAAACCACGTGTTAATTCAATTCAACTGTAAACTGAAACTGGAATTGTGTTATATATATGTATGTGTATATATATATATATATATATATATATATATATATATATATATATATATATATATATATATATATATATATATGAGTATATATATATGTGTGTGTGTGTGTGTGTTAATATATACACACAAAATTATATATATATATATAAAATATATATATATATATATATATATATATATATATGGATATGTACTAAATATGTATATATATATATATATATATATATATATATATATATATATATATATATATATATATATATATATATGTATGTGTGTAATTATAGTACAGCATGTATGGAATTTAAAAATCCCCCTCCGAAGCTTCAGTTGATTATAAGATGGCAATATATGTAAATCTAATTTGAATGATCCATAAACAAAGTAGATGCAAAGGTAATGCTGGTGGGGTCTTGTAAAGTGAATTTGCAGTAAATAGTGAGAAGCTACACTGGAATGTTATTTCACCTTTGCAGTTTACCTTTTTTTATAAACTCCCTATTGAGAAAGGTGTTGGAGATGGAAGAAAAAGTTACACTGAAGTAACTACAGAAACAACAGGCTTAGATTAGGCCAATGATGCTGTTTTAATTAGCAAAACACCACAATACTTTCAGAGCTTGCCTAATACAGAACATCATATATCTAGACTCAAAATAAACCTAGGAATAGAAGTAATGAGGGGTTAAAGTATACCTTAGCTTAACCAGACCACTGAGCTGATTAACAGCTCTCCTAAGGTTAGCCCGAAGGTTTAGACTCATTTTACGTGGCTAAGAACCAATTGGTTACCTAACAACGGGACCTACAGCTTACTGTGGGATGAATAGGCCTATGCACAAAGGGCCGAAATGACATTAGATGCAGAAAGGATTGATGTGGTTGCATCCAATCGAATATTTACGAACAATATCCGGTACAAGTTCTTTTGAGTTGGAATTTATGGAAAGACTGAATAGACCAATCAGACAACGGGCAGGGTATATAAGATTTGAAAATCAGAGTAGAATTACATACGAAAGTAAGACTATATGTAACTGTAGCACGATCTGTATTGCTAAAGAGACAGGAGTCACGGAACGACAATGCATCTACTCTATGTCTAAAAGAGTTTGTCTATTTAAGGATGTACTGTAGGCGTCCAGGATCCAGGATAGAGTTCGAAATGATACCTAAAGGTAACTGACGGAAGCTCCATAGGTAGTTGAGATAAGGTGTAAAGAGATACGCACGTGGCTTAGGCATGTCTTTCGCACTATACAGTATATATACCTCTGGGAGAATTACATGCGACGGTGTCAGCTGGGCTCCTGCGGCACCAAAAGGGTCGGGAGACCCAGACCTACTCGGATGAGAACTACGAGAAGAGAGGCTAGAGATGAGTGATATTTGCGGAAGATGAATCACGTGAAAAACGTGATTGACGAAATTTCTGAGGCCCTTTGCATAGTGCCGCATTGTCGGCAACTGATGATAAAACAAGCGCACCAGTTAAAATTATAATTCTTGTTAATACTCCCAATTGCCCGGAAAAACGAATGTACTAGTGATGCCGTATGTACAGTCGCATTGAAACTGTTGCTGGAGCATAATGAAGTGCTTCAAATCTTCCAGTTTTGGAGTTTCTCACATACAACAGTGATTTCTTGCTAAGAGCTGTTTATAATATTCATTCTGTTGCTCAACTACAAAACAAACACTAATGCACAGCTGTGCATATGATAAAATGAAAACAAGTAATCTTCCTGTATGCATGGACAAAACTATCTGATGGAAACAAGAGCAAGAATCTCACCAGAGGTATGACTGACTGATCTGACGCCGACGGAGATTCGGTGACAGAAACCGTCATGTAAGATGCTAAGCGAAGGCAGGAAGGAACCACGAAGCCATGAAAAAAACCCTTCCTGACATGATGTTCGTGGGAAAGGCAGGACATTACAGCGCTCAGGTGGCGTGACCGACAAGTGGCACCGACCTTACCCCGCCAGGATAAGTTCTGAAATATCCTGCAGCGATGACTTGTAACCCACGTCAGCTCAATCGAATCTTGGGCTCGTCCCTTGATAGTAATCTGTCAATAGTTATACGAGCGCAGTTTCTCCAAACATCAATAGGAAGAGGTGTTGGTTCCAATGCCAGACAATATTTTCTCCCTATAGATTTAAAAGAATTGGCAGACACTAAAAAAAGAATTATTAATTAAGCAAATATTTCTGAAACAAAAGCTGTATCGGGCGGCCCTTCCTGAAACATTTTCTGATCCTCCCCGTGACCCTTCCAAAATTCAAATGAACCATTCCTATCTACCAGGTTTATTTAAATAAGTGCATTCACTACAATAACTCTTGCATGCAAATCGTCGAATGATAGTGTCAACTCATCTGTTACGAAATAAGAGGAGCAAAAGAGTCGCTCAAACCAAATACCGCTAGGCTAATACATAAGTGTTAACTTGAAGCCTGCACAGTTCTCAGACGTACTGTACAGTACATAAAAACTTTTATCTTGGGCCAATTCACAGTTATATTACTACTCAGAATTACAAAGATTTACACCGGTTTCTCACGAAGTAAGAGCACGCCTTGAGTAATCCCAGCTTATCCAGCAACATTAATAATATCATTTAGACGCAGTTTAAGATTCACTTTAACAACTCTAAAACAAGTTGAAATATGTTTACTCGTGTTTCTCCTTTCCTAACCAGATTCATCCTGTAAGAGAGGAATTGCATCGTTAAGTAGTTAAATGAACGCAATGACTCCGATGGATTTTTTTTCCCTATTTAAACATAATCCCTCAGTTCATGTTGTAATCCTGGTTGCAACACAACGCTGTAGGGTGCTTAAGATTCATCGCAAGATCTTACGCAGCGACAAGTTTTTCCCTGTGAAGGCCAGTGGAGATTAAATAAGCAAAGAAAACACTCCTTTGAGGCAAGAACTACTTGCAAACATATAGGCTACTGGGAATCGAGGGGACAGATATATGTACATACACAAGCATTCACTGCCACATACACGGAAATTCACACAGAAAGGCTCACCATATAAGATCAAAGCACACTGCTTCTACTGTAATTACGGATGTCAGATACAAAGAGAAGTGCAGTCACGTGCTCTCAAGTTGCTAGGCATCCTATGTTGCTGACCACTTTTTTTTTAAAGTGAATATTACCTGATCATGAGTTACAATCACCTCATAAATTACAATTAAATTGTATTCACGAATCACTTAATTAACAACAAATATTTGCTTTGAAATCTATAAAACTGAAAATTCAATGTCTCAGGCTGAGAAGAGCCAAATTTTCGCATCCAAAAGCATCCATTAAGTGTCGCTGATTCAATCTTTTAACTTTAGCCGAGTCACTAATAATGAATACGAAGGACAATGATAACATCAGGACTTTTTGCGGTCGGAACCTTTCCAAGATTTTAGCGGCGGTGCGAGTTTTATTTTATTTCTGCTGTATTTAAGAATATAAATGAAATGACTGACGCCCCTCGTTTTATACATACATAATATACACACACACACACACACACACACACACATATATATATATATATATATATATATATATATATATATATATATATATATATATATATATATATATATATATATATATATATATATATATTAGTAGGGTACATATTAACAATGAGCTGCGCCCTCGAAAAAATTGTGCTAAGGTATTAGGGGAAATGTTTCACGACTCCAGTAATTAATTCTGCTGGAACTTGACAACAGGCGAATTTTGTGTTTTTATCAGAAAAGCGACGGTGACTCCGGGAAATGGCGGGACGCAAGAGGCGATATAAGCCTCTTGAGGAGACAACCAAATCATGCGATTCCTGCTTTTTTAACATTTCTACTTCGGGCAAAAGACCAAGGAAGCTAATGCGACAAAAAGGTAAGTAGGCAGCAAGTAACGCCAACTGATGTGAATATTGCCTCGGAATGAACTCTTTATTTATAGGCATCCTCACAAAACTATCTACCTGTTGGCATATAAATAATGTCAGCAGATGAGCACGTTTAAATAAACTGCATCAACACAAAATTGAACAAATGGATTGACTGGTGGATACAGAGTAATATCATTATAAAAGAAATAATGAAAATTCGGTCAACCTTATATCATAAGAGGTACAATATAAGCGGTTTCCCGTTTGGTCTTTTAGTGCCCACATTTCTCATTTCTGACAACATTCCACCCAATTACTTGTGCAAGGGAAAATAGTCCCATGGAGAAGTTCTCTTTCAGGCCACAAATGGGGAAATCCCCCCCCCCCCCCACCCCCTGTTACGCGTCCTTGCAACAAATATAGCGCTAACTCACGGATATTGCAGGCAATACTGAGGAAGTCATTACAGGTAACGAACACTGCTGCAAATGTTTTGGAACCTGAGTAGCCAGCCCTGACTTACAAAGACCACTTTCTTATTCACACTAAGTTAACTGAAGGTTTTATGACGTAAATGGTTGTTTTCTTTGCAACATACAAGAGCAAGCATAGACAATTCATTCCCAGCGAT
The DNA here is from genome assembly GCF_040412425.1 of Macrobrachium rosenbergii. Classification (NCBI taxonomy): domain Eukaryota; kingdom Metazoa; phylum Arthropoda; class Malacostraca; order Decapoda; family Palaemonidae; genus Macrobrachium; species Macrobrachium rosenbergii. The sequence continues at coordinate 85,501,066 of NC_089748.1, read as the reverse complement.
GGCGTTGTCCGTAAGAATTGAGATGATGGTCAACTAAGATTAAATTCGACAGAAAGTCATCTTAGCTGACCACTTGAATTCAACCGTGCAGAATGTTTCAAGTGATTTTTCTTATAACAGATGCATTTCCAGCTTCCTTGTTGATCTATTCGGGGTAAACTTTCTACCTTGAAAATAATGTGCGAAGTTAAGCAGAACTGAGTCTGGTCAGCACTTAAAGGGTGATCATCATGAAATACTACATGCCTCCTCCAACATAAGTCCCTTGCGCATCCGTAGAGCAGAAAGAGGACAGCAACCTCATTCCATTAACACTTACCCGAGACGATGGAGCAGCGCCCTCGGGAGAATAATAGTCTCCAAAACCTTTTAAATAATCCCCAACGTGCGTAACCAACCCTTCCTGAGACATGGGAACAGACGAAAACGGGAAGCATCAGCATCATCGTGTTCCCAGTGACAACTGAGGAGAGCGCCAGTATTCTTGACCACTGAAGCTGGTCAAAAGCTCATGAACAGTCTGAAGAAATGGATCTTGTGAGAGCTTTGTCATGACAAAAGAACCGGAAAGCACACTAAGGCCATCTCTAATGGCGGGCAACACCTTAATGGAATACTTCACTTGATCCTGATTGCTATGATACGATTATGGGAAAACAGCTAAGCAATTATTTTTCCAATCAGTGTTAGTGATTCTATGAAAATGCAAAAATTATGGGCATATCCTTTTGAACACGAACAAAACTGTGCACAGCTATTCTTGTGCTACAAAGCACGTCTCTTGTTTTTATCAATGAATTCGTCCACGAATTCAAAGAAAATCGAGGCTGGAAACTATAACCCATCCCCAGCCATCAACTTCTCCAGGCATAGAGCCTAATCATAACCGAAAACTCACCAACCACACTCACTGTCCACAATGCCAGCAGCTGCTATTTGTACAACTTGGATAGTAAATGCTCGGACACACACACAGTCGTTGCAGAAATACGAGCTCTCCTCAGAGGGAGTCAGCTGGAGAGGACAAGTTCTCTATAAATACGGACATACATGTGAAGTATGACACGATGAGATAGACAACTTAAACTAGTATTTGATGAAACAAAAACCGGTCATTCTAAAAAAATTTGTACCCAGTCTCACATAAGCTGTCAAAAAGATAAGAATTGTGATTTGCTCCGTCCGTTGCTTAGCCAAGGTCAACAGAAATGTAGTATAAATACGAAGAAACGCAGAAAGGAAGAGAATGTTTATCTTGGCTGGCTGCTTGCCATCCGGCCTGAACCGGTTTGGAAGGACGTCTCCGGGCAAGTTACGGTTTCTGTTAGCTACAGACCCAACGCACGACTCACGAGGCAGAATGTTGTCTAAACAGCATTTTTGTGAAGCAGTTCATGAATTATTCTTCCTCCATAATAGCACTCCATTTCTGCGCGCACCACTAAGGTTTCAAAGGGAAGCGGTTTTGCGTAGCCTACCTCAAACTCCGTATGCTGTGCTGATGTGACAAACATAAGCCGAGCGCTGCACCATTCAGCCACAACGGCAACTTTGCCAAAAGAGCCTTCCAAACTCTAGCTATACACAGAGACAAGAATTCAGTTCCAGGCGGATACAACTAATTGACTCTGTTTCCTAAAGTATCTATCATGCCTCTGTTGACTTGTTTGTTGATCGACAGGGGCGAGTCGCGCCGAGGTAGAAAAAGGGCACGGGGCTGCCTACATCTGCCCAAAGTAGCATACATGAGAAATCGGTATGGCCACACTGCAAGCGGCGAGCGGCGCGGCTAATTTTGAAACAACAATTTTTTTATGTGGGTGGCCACACTGGAGGAGCTGGGCGGTCTGACGCCTTGCTTAACCTCGCCGCTTGTCACACATGGTGCAGGATGTTTAAAAAAAAAAATGGAGAGTTCCGAGGGTCTTCCTTCGGGAGAAATGGGTTTATTCAGCCTCTTCATGTTTGCTAAGCAATAAATCGAATGATCCTTGGCTCATAAGCAAATATTTATAAAACTTGCCATCTTGCATTCGAGACTTCATATGGATAATAAAATCTAAGTCAAATGCGAATCCAGACTTTTTTATTGGTATTTCTCCTCCATTCAAGGAATTATTTTCAAATAAAAATAATTTTCTTAAATCTGATGATGTCTGCACGGATGATCAGCTTCGACTAACATGCCGCCAGCGACTTCGGCGGCTCCAGTGTAGCCAAGCAACGCGTTGACGCTACCGTGCCGCTTGACGCCTGCTGTGTGGCTCTACCCTAAGATGAACACTCTCTACAACCAGCCCTCCAAGAGGAAAAACGACCGTATAATTGAAGTGTATATATGTTACACAAAATACTTTTCATGAATGCCCCAAAACTATGCAGAATAAGCAAAATCATTACAGTTCTTTAAATGCGAGTGTCGATAACCACACTCACTTCCGCAGAATGTAAAATCTACCTTTAATGGAATTTCGTGAGCCCAAGATCGAACCGGTAACCAACAAAGTTTTATTAATCAACGAATGATTTTAATCTCTAGGACATCGTATTGTTTTTTTATTTGTATTATTATTATTTCAGTCCTTTTCCTTTTCTGTCCATCCGAATTTATAATTCACTCCTTCCTCTTTATCCTCCTTCCCTCTTTTAATTCAGTTCGTTATTTATGACCCGTCTTGCGTTTTGAACGAGTTCTTTGTGGGCATCGGCGTGCAGGTGAGTGTGAAGCTGCTCACGTGAGCTTCCTTGTGTATGGACGGATGGTCTGTGTTTAATCAGATATTTTTGCGTTGAAGACGCAGTCTTCTACGAATAATAATGGTAAGAAACGACACCAAAACTAGAGCAATTGTCTGCTATTAGAAACTTTCAAGGTAAATTCCACGTACAAAGCTAAAATTTGGACATAAGAAATAAAAAATGCCTTAAAATGACAAGACATTGTCGTTCGCTATCATGAAAAACAAGTCAAAATGTGGTGAAAATTCAGTTACGAAAGATAACACATGAATGCACATACATTTACAAGTATATTAACTAATCATATGGAAATTTAAAAGTTAAAAACGTAAGGTAAAACAAGCCTATACATTATTCAAATACATAAAATAAACAATTCTGCCGCTGCCAGCCTTTCATTTGTTGATAAATTCTGGTATGCCAATACTTACAGTAGGCGTTAAGTGAATCTTTGGCGTACAGTCGATGCATTTCTACTGGCCTGTGTCTGGGAAGTCCAGTTTTCTCCCGACTCTCTAGAGAGGGGACTCTTGCATTGCAACTGAGCGGTTTTCACGTTGAACATAATACCGAGGGCGCACAGTCTCTCTGTCATAGAAAGTACCACTATCCATCACTAGAGTGCTTTCATATTCTTAAAACCTCATTGTTCTCTGTATATTTTACTGTTTAGTGTATTGTAAGTGGCATTTTGAGATAGTAAATGTGGTATTTATTATTATTATTATTATTATTATTATTATTATTATTATTATTATTATTATTACCTTGCACCAGATGATCAACTAAGGGCCCGTACTCGTATGTCGCGAAAACTCTTTGGTAGCGAGTCATCCATCACCCGTTCCACCGATTCTTTCGGTCCCGGGGCGACTTCTATACTTGCCAAGCACATAATACATCAAAAAGGTCAAATCAAAGCCTCAGAATATTGATATAGAGCCTATCATAGTTTAATTTGAGGTAGGGCCTTTATTCACCAAGAGTCCGTATACTGGGCGCCATGGTTAGTGAATGAGTACAATGGCCAGTTATCTCAAATTTTCCTCTCTTCGGTTTTGTAACATCACTTTATCTAACTTTGTATATCATGTTAAAATTTGAACTGTCTAATCACTTCATTTTCGCACTCGCAATGCTTTTCCTTTATTTTTTAACCAGATATGTCTATTTCATTTTTGCTCAACTGCTACGTTTAGGGTACTATTTACAATGTAGTGTCATAACCCCCATCAACTTTATGGCAACGATTATTAACGCCAAAATTTTATTTATATTTTCCCTTTCTATCCAATCTGGCAGAATACATGGTGAAAGGATACACCGCATGCACTTGTAAGTCATACGGAATATGCATCACTAACAAATTGAGATATTTTGACTGAGATTTATGTAAGTTCTTCCGAAATCCCCAAATACCGCACAACAAGCGTTTATCAACTTCATTAGCATGAAGGGGTGCAACGCCTATCACAGTATAAGATCTGACTCCTTGGTCAGGTCTGGAGAGCCTTCCTACCCCATTATTCCAGTTCCTTGATCTTAGGCCTGAGCAAGAATGCTTTGATTCTGCCCTTCCCTTGTTAGGACTTTACATACTAGCCTTGGTGACACGTAAGCCAAGAAACACTGAACTAAGGAACAAGATTCAAATTCATGAATGTTCCTGACATAAGTAGAGCTGGATTGAAAATTAAAATATACATCTCTTGATCAGAACTAGCTTGACCTGTCACAACAGACCAGGAACACAGCTTAAAGATTCTTATGTTGTATGAAAACATAACAGAATAAATAAACATGGAAACGGCTGCCGCGAAGGGGTGCTATGGACAGAGTAGAGGGATCAACGTTTTCCTCGAGGAACACGTTTATGATTCATGTGATTTTGGATGGTATAATTAAGTGTAAACGTTTATTATTATTATTATTATTATTATTATTATTATTATTATTATTATTATTATTATTATTATTATTATTACATGACGACAAGAAAAGCTTGTAAATATCAACACTTTCATAATTATCTGCCCTATTCTTGGTACCATCAACTGTCTTTCCTGCCGTCCAAACTGTCATGATAGATTGCTTCTAATTCCTCCTCCTTCCCTATGTTTACACTTGGGCGAAACAGATGAGGAGGAGCGAAGGGTCCGGCAAGCAGTGCAGAGTTCGTATTCAGCTGTAAAGGTCTGGCAGTCCACTGCAAGCAACTTGGACTCTGAATTGCGAGGCTGTTCCAGTCTGGCAGTCTTGCCTAATATTGCCCGACATATGCACCAAGCCAGTCTGGTTGGAGCTTAGAAGCAGTTCTGACCAGGAAACATTCACAATGTTTTGAGAGCATCGGCTATTGTGAAATTTTACACTCGTCTACCATGACTATGCTAAGCTAAGGTCATCGCTCGGGATCCCTGATCCACGTCAACCTTCTGTTACCTTTTGCCGAAAGCCGTCAGCAACGTCTTGGTGCAAGATTCGTCAGTGATGACATAATACTCCGGCTATTGAATTCTAATAGCCCTAGGTTCCTCTTCGTAAATAATTTAGTAAGAGAACCATTTATACTACTTTCAAGAGACCACATTTATGAAGGGTAAATGTTAACCGCAACTGATTTATTAAAAAGTATTTATGCTGGGTCACTATTCCAGTGGTTATATTCTTCTATAAAAATGTTTATCATAAATTTTCTGTTCTAATCGCCATATAATTGCCTTTATTTATGTGAATTGCATTATTTTAAAGGTTTTTTAATGTGACAAATTAAATATATTTTTCCTTCATAATAATTTTTCCTTACCTCATTATATAAAAACACATTTTTTCCGTGTTCAGCTTAATTATTTATTCTTACAAGCCAAGATGCAACCCTCATTAGAAAAGCAAAATTCTACAATCCAAAGAACTCCTGTACAGAAAATCAATTGAAAAGTTATGAATAAAGTATGAAAGAGGAAAATTAACAAGGTACACAGACCAACATGCATATGACAAACGCCATATAACCTTTGAAATGAGATTTATATATGCCTGCTCAACTACAAAAGCATTAGCGCCAAGTATGGGCTTTTGGTGGTCCAACGACTCGCCTACTGGATTAGATGATTTGTCCACAGTCTGGGCACAACTGAATACAACTTCTTAAGACTGTTTGGTATCGACTCATCCTTTGATAAAGATTCCTAAAACTCGATAGAAAACGAAACTCGGGGCTCGGAAAGATCTCACAATGAAAAATCGAAATCCGCCGAGGTACAACTTCCATTCTATTTGTTGTCTCCTGGGCTTTTCAGGAATTTTCAAATGATAAATGATCAGGCAGTAATATGGGAAGGAAAGGATAAATTTTTTTCTGCATCTGAGTCCCACAAAAATTCGAAAGAATAAGTCAAGCTCTCCACAACACGTAGTGTCCAACAGATAGCATCAAGGGATTGGTACTGGGTTACATTTTTCTTCCCTTCCTCGAAGAATTCCAAAGCATTTATAAATACAAAGTTATATATTTATAATTTGTATACGAGTGTGTGTATGCATCACGCTGTACAATTACATAGATAAAAATATCACTCAAATTATATCACCCAGAACGCAACACAATTTTCTTAACACAAATTTGTCAAGAAATAACTAGACTCAACAAAATGTGAGACTCCCAAAGCTTATCTTCTTGTGTTGTAAATGACATCAGGCAGCAGCAACTACAGTATATCAAAACTGCTCGAGTCGAGCATCCAGTGCAAATTAAAGATCTGCTGATGCGCAATGCTGCAGATTCGCATATAGCCTACCAGAGGAAATGTCTGCGGAGGAGCGTCTTCTTACACCTTTGATCGTCAAGGGCTGACTGCCTCATAAAAAATTTCGACTATTACGCATTTGATTCTCATCAAGGCATGGCAAACAGAACGTGTTTCTAAATATCCAAAGCAGCGCTTGCGTCATACAACCAATGGCCATACAAAATATACGGGCTTGCATAACCTGTTATTGTTATTGAAATTGTTATGTGCTAATAGTAATGGAATGCAGATATAAAAGCTTCTAAAATTAAAAACTCTTGTTTAGCGTTCATCTGTAACCAGCCGGTATTTGATTATTTATATACTTGAACAAAGACATATAGCAAAAATATTTTGGTGTTTGTGATAAAAATCTTAGAAAACGCCGTCAAATTCAGCTGCTCGTTTTCAGTTTCAAGTTTCTCATCCTGCACAGGAGCAAAGGGAAGAAGAAGAAGCAACCTCCACCTTTTTTCGGCTTCTTCTTAGAAGAAGGAAATAAAGTCATTTCCTGAGATGGTCGCCTTTTTTCTCCATTTTAAAGAAAACAATCGTTTCGTCAGGAATCAAAGGTCAATAGAAGCTCTGCCGCCACAACTTCGCAGGTTCCATTGACATAGTTCGCAACTGCAAAATCTCTGAAAATCAAGTCAAAGAAACTGTCAGTGAGCATTAAAACATCGTCCAAACTATTGTTTCTTTTGTCATTTCACAGTCGAGTTTACAGGACCGGAAGTTCATGTGTGGCCACAACAATGGCAGCAAACTAGTCCCCACTTTAATTATGCAACTGTTATAGTCATCCCTGGTTATCTCCACTAACTTAGCAAGGCATGACTCATTTCACAATACAACGGCTACGCTGCGTAGAGATGGGGTCTCATCCGGCATCCCTCTGTCCCTTGGATATGTGATTCGCTCAGTGTTTCTGGAGGTCATCAGCCCTACAAATAACAAAACCTGAAAAGTCTTCGGGTAATGTACTAAACTGCATGCACTAATAATCGGTAGCGTGTCCCTAGGGACTCTGCGTCGTTTATAGTAACCTGTAACCGGAACAATGCATTACATCCTATTCAAGCTGTATCAAGGCGGATGCAACTATTTCGCTGTTCCTTGACATCACAATAATAGACTTTAAAGGAGATTCTTTTTAAACAGAGTAGTCTCACTACAGTTCTTGTATAAGAATCTGGACATATCCTGGTGAAATAGCCTGAAGGTGTTTCACACTCTATTCTATGGTCTCAGTCACGTGTATTGCGCAAGTCCAGCATTGAGGCTTTGCTTTTGCAATGGTCTCAAGGAACTCGCATGGTGTTCTTCAGTATTTCTTTCCTATTACGTCACCTTTTAAGGGAAATATTAAACAACTTCTTCGTGTCTGCTGACGGTAAATGGGTTGAGAGCAACCTTATGTACTCTAATGTCTACGAAATGACGTGGAAAAACATTTTCCACAAATCTAAATTTGAAAGGGAAATATTTGTTTTTCCCTGGCGTTCATCATTGCTGCCAAAATGATTCAGGCTCATTGTTCTCCAATGCACACAATACAGGAAGTTGAAATGAATTATGTGGACGGTTGGCAGTAAACATAGTTTCGAGACAGACTACTCAGGAATGAAATGAAATATAACATCTAGGTCAAAGGCCAAGCACTGGGACCTATGAGGTCATTCAGCGCTGAAAGGGAAATTGGGAGTAAAATGGTTTTAAAGATATCACAGCAGGAAAACCTCCAGTTGCACTATGAAACAGTTGTTAGGAGAGGGTGGAAAGAGAATACAGTAAAAGGAATGAAAGTGGTTGCAGTCAGGGGCCGAAGGGACGCTGCAAAGAAGCTCAAGTAACGCCTACACTGCACCGCGTAAGGTGCACTGACTGACGGCACCATCCCCCTTCGGGACAGGTTACTCAGGAACCAGGCCTACACCATATTGACACAGGACTACCTTAATCTGACAACAACAAAAACAATCTAATTGTACAGTAGCGTCAGCAGCCCACTGATGACAGTATGACCACCACCAGACAGTTTTGTGTTAAATTTCCTTTAGCCAACACCATAATCTTTCTCAGGAAACTTTTATCCACGGTAACAATCTTTCACCTCACAATTTATTTTGCACGGATAAGAGCATTAGCAATTTATTTATGCTACTTATTATTTTTCTTTAATTTCATTCTTGTCATCTGCATACAAAATCTGCATTTCGCTTTAGGATGTTATGAAAATTCTTGATTATTTTGATAGCTGGGGTGGAGGAAATCCTGATGGTTTCTTCCTTTGTTTTTTAAAAAGGTTTCTAGATTAGTATATTTTACAGATTTTTAGGTCGACGTAGTATCTTAGCAGATGAGCGCAAGCTTAGTAATACAGTGCCGGTTCCAAACGGTGGCATATCTGCAGACTGTAGGAACTACAGGCCAGTTTCTGTTCGCCCTGCGCCCTCCAAAGTTGCAGAAAAACTTATGTTTAAGCCACTATATAAGATGTGGAATTTGTAGGGTTTGTTAGCTGATGGTCAGTATGCAGTTGGGTACCGGTGATGCTCTTTTAGATTTGACATGACATTTGCAAGAGAACCTTGGTAAGGGTTTTGAGTGTAGAGTAATTCAAACAGATTTTATTGCTGCTTTCGATTTAGCAAATGGAATGGTATGTAAAATTTAGGCCAGAGGCCAGGAAAGTGCTGGGACCTATGAGGTCGTTCAGTGCTGAAAGGGAATTTGAAAGTAAAAAGGTTTAAAAGTGTAACAGGAGGAAAAACTCGCAGTTGCACTATGACGCAATTATTAGGAGAGGGTAGAAAATAAGATGAACGAAAAAGAATATGAACGGAGGTACAGAAAAAGGAATGAAAGGAGTTGCAGCTAGGGGCAGCAAAGACCCTTGAGTAATGTCTACAGTGACCGCATTAGGTAAATTGACGGTACTACCCCCCTGCGGAGTCGATTTAGCAAATCACAAGGCACTTATTTATAAACCTCGAAATCTTGGAGTGGGTAGATATGTTTCAGGTTACTTCAAGATTTCCTTACAGGTAGGCAGCAGCGAGTTGCTGTTGATGTCTGGCGTTCCACAGGGCAGTATTCTTGGTCCACTGTTATGCAAGTGATATGGTTGTTGGCCTCGAAAACAAGATTGTTCAGTATGCCGAGGATGCAAAACTTGTGGGTACAGTAGTTTCCACTTATGAGAAATGAAGCTACCCTTAGTCTCAATCGTGACATGGAGCGGATTAGTGAATGGTGTAGTCAGTGGGGTACGAGGTTGCGCTCCAGAAAAACGAAAACACTATTGATTAGCAGGTCTCGTACAGATTTTCCACCCCATCCTCCCTTTCAGGTGGATGGGATTCTGCTAAATGAGTTTGAAGCTTAAACTCTTCTAGGTGTAACTTTTGACTCGCCTCCTTCTTTGGAGAAACATCTGATGAAAGTGTCAGCAAATACCGCATGAAAGTTATGTAACGTACGTAAGGCCTCATATATTCATTACAGTGATAAAGTCAATGCAACTTGTTTTGGGTCATTTGTCAATTGATCCTTGATCCCCTTTTCCTGGCGAGAGCAACCAGATTTGCACAGCAAATATGCCTTGCTGTCGAACTTCTCAATTCCAGAGGTCCCCCTTTATTCCTCACACCGTTGGACTGTGGAAGTGAACAGTCTCCCTGAAGATGTCGTGCAATTGTGACTTTAAAAGTTCAAGCTAAGATGCAATGAATTGTCTCCTAATGCAACTCTTCTTGGATTTTAATAAGTGGTTTCTTCTTTCTGCACTTCCCATTACCTTCTGTTACTTCTTTCTAATGAACACCTTAACATTCTTTGGAAGCTTCAATTTCAAGTCAATGGCCCCTTTGGTGGGCTTGTACAATATGAGTAGGGTTTCTCTTCTGAATAATAATATTAATAATAATAATCATCATCATCATCATCACCAAATGCTTAACAAAACGTGCAATCGTTAAAAGTATAAAAAACACGAGAAATTTCACAATGCCAAAGGTCTTCTGCTTGCGTAGATCTTAATTTTTTATGTACTTAAGCACAAAGTTTATTGAAAAGTGTTTGAATATGAAACAATGCGTTGTCTGCTCAAGAAAATAATTGATATCTACAGGCTGTCTACTACTCATTTCCTAGACTCAGGAAACAGAAAAATTAAAAACATCTAAATCCTTTCCTTGTATTTCCCCCTTGTGTGTCTTAAATCAGCAGTAACAAAGTCTACGAAACGTAACTTTACCTTTTTTTAGGGACTTAAAAAAGAAACTTATTTTACACAGAAATCGCTTATAAAAACAAAAATTATGCTAAACCATCCAATACGTCTACTTCAAAGAACCTGTTTTAAGAAACACTGAGTCTCCTCATCTAAGTTGTTCCTGTGTCTAACATTCTTTCTCCTTTTAGTCCAAACCAGGTAGGGAATATATACTTGCGGCCTTTTGTGGTTATGCCTGTGGTCTTTCACACTTCAGCTTCACTTCAAACCAGCTGAGGAAAGACTTGTTAATACGATAAGGACATTTTCCTTTTAACCATAGGTATCAGCATAACATTTTAATGGTTTCTAATATCTCAACGACTTCTTTCTGCCCACGTCCCCTGCGATCGCTGAAGACCTTAATACTATATGTTGTTAATTTAACAAATATTTGTATTATATTGTCATCTTCATCAATATTATTATTATTATTTAATATTACAGGTGAGTGGGCGTGCGCATAGTCTTTGAAGATAGAGGCCTCAACTTTCATTTTGGGGTGAAAGTCTTCATCCTTACTAGGCAGTGTGTGGTTATCAAGAAATGACGAGAGAAAGAAAATGGGCGAGTGTTTCTAAATTTGGTGGAAGGAATCCCGTTCTCTCTCTCTCTCTCTCTCTCTCTCTCTCTCTATGAATTTTTGTGCTTGCTTGCCTGGTGCTCCCGTCCGCCTTCCTTTATTTCCGTCCATTTCTTTTCCGTCACTAATCCTTCTTTCTTGCACTGCTTTCATGATATATATATATATATATATATATATATATATATATATATATATATATATATATATATATATATATATATATATATATATAATTTATATAAATATATATTTATGTATATATAAATATTTATATAAATATATATTTATGTATATATTAAATATATATATATATATATATATATATATATAATATATATATATATATATATATATATATATATATATCAAAAAGTTCCAGAAAAAATTGTTGAATGATGTATATACAGAATGAAACAACCCAAATACTTATAAAACAATTATCTATGATGTAGTGATCATATAGACTTGTTATCAGTCATGTGGTGTTAACATCTGCTTATGAACCCATGGAAAATAAAAATTTTGAGATGAGATAACATCAATAGCTTGATTGAAACCAGGAAAATTATTGAAGCTTTATAACAAGTTATGGAGATCCATAAATCAGTTGTTAATGATTGATAAAGGATTTAAGGATATCAAAGATATATCGATGCAAAAATGAAAGAATAGTGGATGAAGATCGTCGGATTACTATCGATATGATAGCTAATGAAACTGGGATCTCCGTGGTTCCACATTTTCAATTTTAAATGAAAATCTTGGTTTGATATCTTTCAGCACGTTGGGTCCCAACATTTGACCAACTGCATCAAAGAGCTGAACTTTTCTTGCAGTTTTAACGAAGAAATCAAAAATCAGAGTTTTTCGATTGTTACTGGAGATGAAACTTGATCCAAATATGAAGAAAGTAAAATCCAATCAAAGCAATGGTTACCAAGAGGTGGAGCTGCACCAAAGTGGCGAGATGACCCAGAAGGTTATGGCAAACATGATTTTGGACTGAAGGACAAAAAAACAATCAGAACTACTACAATGTGTTTTGGCGTAAAACTGAAGAACAGCTAAAAACGTCAATACCGCAGAATTTTGTTAATCATGATAACGCTCCAGAATTCTATCAAGGGTTCGGAAATTTAGGTGGGAAACTCTTCCACATCCTCCTTATAGTCCTTCTTCAGTCAATCCCAAAAAAGGAACACTTAAGAGGAGTCCGGTTTGAATCTTTGGATAAACATGCAGTTTCAACGTCACAAACTTGAAAAGTGTATAGTTAAAGATATGTAGAAAATGATGTTTGAATTTCTTAAATAAAGAGTATATTGAATTTTTCCTGGAACTTTTTGACTTACCCTCGTATATATATAACGTAACATCGATATCTCTCCAACATTTGACAATAAAGCATTATAAAAATAAAATTCGTCTAAATAAACGAAGAAAAATGCAAAAATGATAAAATGGGACTAAAAGTAGTGAATTAACGATCACTGATCCTCCTTCAATAAAACGACAAAGGTGATCACGTTTTAGGGAATGGGTAGCTTTATCTGTTTGCAGAGATAAAATGGTGAATTTAGGTTGAAATGAAAGCATGAGGGTAGTATCTGTTTGCGAATTAGGTTATGACCCTGAGAGAAGTCTAAAGCAATTGAAACACAATGTCCATGGCGATGAGGTTGAAATTTGTGCTCTCCAACAGAACTGCTGAACATGACCTTATATTCAGTATATTCAGACCTTCATCATCATCGGACGACACAAAAATCCTCTAAAATTCCTCCACTCACGTCTTTCCTGTGCTTTCACTTCTACAAATCTCCAGTCATCTCCAGTTTCCCGTCTAGATAATAGCACTCATTCAATTACGTCTGACCATCAGTCTCCTGCTTTCCACACCATCACGTACTGTTTTGCCCGGGGAGATACAAAGGGCGTGTCCGTCTAAGCGATCTCCATCTCCCTTTCATCATTAGTTCATGCGCAATCGAACTCCCCTTACTATTGTCCCTTATGTTATCATTCTTTACTCTATTCTGCAATCTGCCCCTAACATTGCTCTTCAAGTTTAATTCTCAAAAAACAAATTCCTTTCGAGCTTCCTTGTCACACCACGAATCAGTTCCGTAAAGCAATGCAGATCGTACCCAACCTGAGATGACAAAGAAAAATTAAATGAGACTTCGACCAGACCGTGGGAAATATTCCTGAAGTTAGCTTAAGATTTCAGAAGGCAACAACTATTCTTTTTTCCTTAAAAAATCAAAATGATTATGCAGGCTGCAGTACTCATCAGAATGGGAGAATGTTTGGAGGGAGGCTACAGTGCAAAATGGGAGAATAAACTGAGTCATGATGTCAGGAAGAAAAGGCGAGATCTTTTACAAAACAAAATATTAAGAATGTTCTACTGAGAGAGAGTACGAAAAAAAATGTTTAGCCTGAGCAACACCGCGTAGCAATTAGTATAAGCCGTGTCAAGTGCAGCTCGAGACATTCAAGTTTTCCAGAGTTCACAAAGGCAAAGGTTTACTGAAATTACTAAACTCTAAGTGCTCGTTTGAAACACTAGTTTTGCTTCTGAATGTTGTCCAAAGTAAGGAGGGTTGTCTGAAATTGCGAACTTATAAATAAAAAAAAGGAAATGCCTGATATAATTAAATTATCAGGAATATGGCCTCACTTCAGATATATCTCTGGTCAACAATGGTGTCAATGTTGCGTATTATTTCAGGCCGTCATGTGTGAGAGAAAAATAATTTAGAATAGCTGCCAAGAACTTTCTAGGTCTTTAAAAAAAAATAAACGCAAAACAGTTCAGGATGAATACCAACTGAAACAAGTTGGGGCGAAGTGTGAGAAAGCTTGATATCATTCATGACGTCGCGACGTTCCATCACCATGACTTTATTGTTTACGGAACAAAAGTCGATGGCTTTTGTTCGAGAGCCTCCTGTATCACGGCCTTCCTGTCCATCAGAAGCGGAACCATTCTTCGAGAACAACACTCGCCTTCCTTCCTTCCTTCTTTCCTTCCTTACAGAGTTCATTGAATGAATGGAGCTTATCGGAAGAGGAGAAGGAAGCGAGATCTGGAGGGTGGATCTGAGAAGAAGAGGAACAACGCCGTCGTTGTCGTCTCCAGTGGTCCGCAAGAGAGGCTGTACTTAGGATGCCGCCCTATGGATCATCACCATCATTACCATCCTTGTCGTCCTCCTTCTTCACTATGAAGCTCAAGCGGTCGCCTCAACCTGCCTCGCCTCTCCTGCATTGCTGTGCTTTGCTTTTCCGTATTCTACCATGGCTTTTTCTTTGCCGCCACATCTCGACCTTCCTTCCTTCCTTCCTTCCTTCCTTCCTTCCTTCCTTCCTTCCTTCCTTCCTTCCTTCCTTCCTTCCTCCAGGAAAGGAAGGAAGGGTTAGTAGGCACTGCATTCTGTATTTCAGTCGGTGCAGCAAAGTATTTTTTGTTAGTTACCTCGAAGTGAAGATTATATTATTAAATAATGATAATGCGGATGTCACGACAATGATGATAATGCTGATGATGAAGAAGAAGAAGACCGGCATATATTGATGCTCCTATATTCAGCAATGACTTTTGGATGAAAAATGAGGATAACAACGGTCAAACAAATCACTGTATACAGTATCTGTATATAATATCTTGATTAACCGCGATCAAGTGACAGACTGATGGTAAACTTAACACAGCACTTCAGAGCACTTACACTTTGACATTTATTTCACAGGTTTTGTAGGATCTTAATTTATCAGAAGGACCTTTTCAAAAAACTTCCCACATAAAAAAAAAAAACTTTTGACGCGTATTTAATTAATGCGTAGTTAAAGAAAATGTGCCTGGGAGAAAATCAAATGAATAAAATCAAAATAAAACTTCCTCAACATCACATCATTGTGCGACAAGAGAAATACAAAAAGCGAGAAACCGTTTCGAGGGCGGAACCTTCTCTCCTTAGTACCGTACAGGACTTCTGCGAGAACATCGTTTCTCAACGATATTTGACTACAGTTCTAAATGCCACCTCGCATCACGCACTCACTCACGCACTCACGCACGCACACACGCACGCACTCACGCACGGACGCACTCACTTACTCATGCACTCACGCGCTCACGCACTCACTCACGCACTCAACTCACTCACTCACGCACTCAACTCACTCACTACGGCCTCGTTCTGCCTCCATTCCATCCGCTCCTCCTCAGCTTTATCAGTTGATCTTGCTCTCCGCAAAGGCTCGAAAGAAATCGTAAGCTTCTCTCGAGAGAAACTCCCTCAGCCTTATTGATCAATCATTGCTCTCTGCAGGTCCCTGTCACGTTTGGCCATCGCAACTGTTGCTGTGTTGCAGATTTATAACTATTTTGAATTACCGGTCATTTTGCATACCCCTCGATGCTTATCTTTTTATAACATTTCCACAGAAACATTTTGTATATATATACCTCTATTTTTAACTGTAATAATGTCTGTTTTTGCTCAATGCCTGCAACTTTTCATATGAATTGTTTATTTCTACATCACTGAAAAAACAGAGAGAGAGAGAGAGAGAGAGAGAGAGAGAGAGAGAGAGAGAGAGAGGGCGTTTTAAGCTACACTTTATGACCTCACCCGAAATAAAACTGTCCCTTTCTAAGGCCTTTTACGTAACAGAGACGCAAGAGATGTTAATCTCTATGAGGAAAGACTTGAAGCCGAGGAGGCGAATGCCGGACAGAGTAGAGGCAGCAGCGCAGTGAGTGGTGGAAGTGGAATGTGTGTCACGTCCCGCTGAATAAAAGGCAGCGCCGCCGATAATAGTGCGAACCACTCTTCGAAGGAGGAAGTTTTCACGGCAGCAAGGCACGTCATCGCTGCAAAAACCGATCAGAAAAGAGAATCTGATTTCTTTGACTTTTATGCAAACACTCTCAGTTATCGTTTTTCATATTTCTTCCTCGCACTTACTTGAGAAAGTCATCTTAGAACCTCATAAATACAAATGAATCATGTCACGTACTTGAACCTTTACGAAATGGCCAGTAAAAACAAGGAAAAAGAGCTAACAGTACTAAGGCTTGTCAAGTGCAAATGAATTCTTTTTCCTTCTTTCTTTTTTCCACCGAAACAATAGCATAACGGGACATGGCGTGTGACACTACCTGCGTGCACAGAGCAAGAGTCATATATACGCATAATTTGTGTGGAGTCCTTCCTTACATGAATCAAGGCACTCACTGCATGAAAGCACGGGGTGGAGATATCTTTCTTTCCGTTTCTCGTTGCCTTTGACGAAAATTCTGACAAAAGGACAGACTTAAGAAGAAGCGACATTAAAACTGTCGTGTTTGTGATCCCAGGAAATACTTACTGAACGCTAAGTGAAATCTCAGGAGCCTGATTTTAAAAGAATCAGTCTCTTGTTCTTCATTTGCACGGGGAAAGAAAACCCATTTCCAGAGTCAGTCACGTAATCATATATACTTGAATTAACTCACATTCGACTAATGCGCATTTCTTTGTCGCTCACACTCTTTGTTTGGCAGAATCCTGTTCACATAACTTTCTTGCGCTACATTTACAAGGCCTTTCCTTCAATAATTTGTAGAGCAATTTTGTTGTGGTCGACGAACAGTAATGCTTTTATGCTTGATATTGGCAGCCCTAAAGCTACGCAGAATAAGAAAGAGCAAATTCCAAGAAAATGTATTTATTTGCAAAATTCCAATATAAACACATCTTAAAAGGAAGCTATGACTACCAAAGGTTTTTCTTACCAAGCTGTGAAATCCGGTACTAATGATAACTTATTCTAAATAAGACTTCACTGTCATTCGAATTTCATTTGCTAAGGTCACAAAACAGCTAGAGGAAATTCCTGCTGCTAAAAAGTGGTTACTGAGCAACTGACACTATGAACTGGTTAAAATTTATCCGGACCTTTCTATTTCTCAAAAAAATATCAATACAAATCATCTCAATGTGTTCTTCTTCTTCTTCCGTCCGCTACTACCGTACTTCTATGAAGCAAAGACCAAGGTTGTCTGTCTCGGCTCTCGAGTTTACGACGACCGGTCAACATCAAAGAAAAAACTTTTGCTTTTGATGGCATCTTACCACCATCAGTATACAGTACATATAATGAAAAAATGACAATAATACCCTCCCCCATTTAGACGCTCACTTTCTTCTTTCTTCAGCTGTACAAAGGAATCACTTCGATTGCTCTCGAGTTGTTCTTATTTTTCCCTTATTCCAAACATGCGGACGTGAGATAACTCTCTGCTTACAACCCAGTTTATCGTAATAAACTCATCTTACTACGATCTAAAAACAAAATTATGGCCACACACAATCATTCACTCTAGCCT